>NC_133377.1:34476837-34526837 GCF_049309525.1 Garra rufa
AGGCGATTTTCTCAGTATTTTGATTTTCTTGCATCAGATTCCAGATTTTCAAATAGTTGTATCTCGGCCAAATATTGTCTAATCCTAACAAACATACATCAATGGAAAGCTTATTATACAGATGATGTATAAATCTCAATTTAAAAAAAAGACCCTTATGACTGCTTTTGTGGTCCAGGGTCACAAACAAGGTTATCTTTGTTTGTTTAAAACATCTAAAAGGTTAGGTAAGATGAAAGACAATCAGCAGTGATCACAGAGAAATGAACCATTTTAATGACACTTTAAACTATTCATATTTATCTCAATTAGCACGAGTTAATGAGCCGATATACTTAAACACACACAAGCTCTGAATGATGAACCCAACAAACTCTGATAATATTGAGTTTTTACGGCCCAGACCTCACAACTTCAATTACCACTGCATGTGTATGTGTGTGTAAACCTGTATATGCATGTTTGTCCTTGATGTCCATTTGTGTGTGTGTGTGTGTGTGTGTTTCCTTCATGTTCCGTCATGAATGAGATTATCTCAGCACAGGTTTCCTGACGTTCACTTTGATCTGCTCTGTCACCACAGGATGGAAAAATTCAGGAGCTTCATCAAACACACACACACACACACACACACACACACACACACACACACACACACATGTTTGTTTTTGTGAAATGTGGGGACATTCCATAGACGTAATGGTTTTTATACTGTACAAACCGTACTTTCTATCACCCTACACCTTCCCTACACCTAAACCTAGCCCTCACAGGAGACTGTGCATATCTTTACATTCTCAAAAAAACTTATTCTGTATGATTTATAAGCCTTTTGAAAAGTGGGGACATGGGCAATGTCCTCATAAGTCACCCTCTCCTTGTAATACCTATGTCATACCCATGTTATTACACACATTTGTGTCCTGATATGTCACAAAAACATGCCCACACACACACACACACACACACACACACACAAAATAGAGTGAAAATGCAGAATACTGTTTCTTAATCTCCTCAAGGGGATGAACCTCTAATACTGTCGTAGTGTTCTTCTTAAACCTTTAACAGCACATCCAAGGGTGTCACCGCTGACCGATAATATCATCTGTTTGACCTTGAACTCAGTCTTAGGTCATTTGCATATATTGAAGCCTAAAACTGACCATGGAAGAAAAGTGTTTATGCTAATGTCAGCTATAGCACCCCAGCATGTAAATCAAGCTTAAAGGGATATTTCACCCAAAAATGAAAATTCTGTCATTAATTACTTACCGTCATGTCGTTCCAAACTCACAAGTCCTTGGTTCAACTTTTGAAGACAAATTAAGATATTTTGATGAAATCCGAGAGCTTGCTGACCCTGCGTAGACAGCAACAAAACGGACACGTTCAAGGCCCAGAAATGTAGTAAGAACTTTGAAAAATAGTCCATGTGACAATAGTGGTTTAACCGTAATCGAGTTTATTCAACCGTAAACTACTTTATTCAACAATTTCTCCCCCTACATGTCAGTCTCTAATTTGTGTTCTGAAGATAAATGATGTTCGGATTGGATCGATAAAGGAATGGTTAATTAAGGTCAGAATTTTCATTTTTGGGTGAACTATACCTTTAAATTCAATAATTTGTGTTTATGTGTGTTCAAGTACATGACAGTAAAAATTCAACATAAAAAAAGCAGGTTTTTCAGGTAGCTAAAGCAAGAAATTACAGACAAAAGCAGGTCAATTTTGAGTTTTCAAGCTGTTTTGCTTAAAATAACATAAAAAAAAGCACATTTTAGTGTTTTATTACACTTTATTTGTATCTGTGGAACACCTCTTTAAAGGAGTAGTTTACTTTTAGAACAAAAATGTACAGATAATGTACTCACCCCCTTGTCATCCAAGATTTTCATGTTTTTCTTTCTTCAGTCGTAAAGAAATTGTTTTTTGAGGAAAACATTTCAGGATTTCTCTCCATGTAGTGGACTTCTATGGTGCCCACGAGTTTGAAATTCCAAAATGCAGTTTAAATGCAGCTACAAAAGGCTCTAAATGATCCCAGCTGAGGAAAGAAGGGTCTTACCTAGTGAAATGATCGATTATTTTCTAAAAACATTTACAATTAATATACTTTTAAATCTCTACACAGAATACACACAGAGCTAGACAAGATGAGCTTTTGAGGTTAAAAAGTATATAAATTGTGATTTTTTTTTTTTTTTGAAAATAACCGATCGTTTTGCTAGATAAGACCCTCCTTTCCTCAGCTGTGATCGTTTAGAGCCATTTGAAGCTGCATTTTGGAAGTTCAAACTCGGGGGCACCAATGAAATCCATTATATGGTGAGAAACCCTGAAATGTTTTCCTCAAAAAACATAATTTTCTTACGACTGAAGAAAAAAAGGCATGCACATCTTGGATGACAAGGGGGTGAGTACATTCTGTAAATTTTTGTTCTGAAAGAGAACTACTACTTTAAAGGCTGTTTTCTCAAAATGAGTTTTGACTAATGCACTGAGCCAAAAATTTCCATTTCAGTAGCATTTACATAAATCAAACTTGAGTTTTATTCCCATGTATATTCTGAAACTTTTTACAGAGGTGTCTTTTTTCTTCCATAAAACATTCACCTTTATGGTGTATTATATTCATAAAAATGTGGTAAATTAGTACATTTTTTATTTATGCAGTGATAAAAAGAGATCCAACCCCGCTTTGCAAAAACCTTGAACACTAATGTGCCAACAAAATAAACAAGAAATTTGATCCTGGCTTTATCCAATGTTTGGATTTCTGTCCCAGAATGCAAATGAATGCATATTTAAATACCTAATGCATCATTTGTCATAACTTGTAGTCATAAAATTTATAAACTTTTAAATCATTTTGATATGTTGAACTGTTGATTTCCATTAATCTTCACCTGTTTTGTTTTTCCTTAAAGGGGCTGTTTTTTACTCTCTCAGGCCTTCTAAAATGTAGATATGTTTTTCTTCATCAGAACTGATTTGAAGAAACTTGAGTTGAGGTCAAAAGTTTACATACACCTTGCAGAATCTGCTAAATGTTAATTATTTTACCAAAATAAGATGGATCATATAAAATGCATGTTATTGTTTATTTAGCACTGACCTAAATAAAATATTTAACATAAAAGATGTTTACATATAGTCCACAAGAGAGAATAATAGTTGAATTTATACCCTGACCCTGTTCAAAAGTTTACATCCCCTTGATTCCCAATACTGTGTTGATACCTGAATGATCCACAGCTGTTTAACATATTTTGTCTTCTGGGAAACATGTAACTATCTTTTGTAGCCTCTGAAGGGCAGTGCTAAATGAAAAAATATGGTGTTTAAGCAGAATAATAAAAATGCACACCTGCAAAATGCTGGAAAATCAAAAAAATGTGGGACCTGGAGGATTTTTCTGAAGAAGAGCAGGCAGTTTTACTGTTCCGGACAAACAAGGGACTTATGAACATCTATCGCTAAACAACAAAACAAAACAAAAAAGCATCTGTGGGTCATTCGGGTTACAACACAGTATTAAGAATCCAGGGGATGTAAACTTTTGAACAGGGTAATTTTTATAAATTCAACTATTATTTTCTCTTGTGGACTGTATATGTGAACATCTTTTATGTAAAATATCTTTATCAGGTCAGTAATAAATAAACAATAATATGCATTATGTATGATCCCTCTTATTTTGGTCAAATAATGAACATTTTGCAGATTCTGAAAGGGGGGGGTGTAAGCTTTTGACCACAACTGTACATCACTTGGATCCTCTGCAGTGAATGGGTGCCGTCAGAATGAGAGTCCAAACAGCTGATAAAAACATCACAATAATCCACACCACTCCAATCCATCAGTTAACATCTAGTGAAGTGAAAAGCTGCATGTTTGTAAGAAACAAATCCATCAAGTCGTTTTAATTTTAAACTGTGACTTCTGGCTAAAATATTAGTCTATAATCCATAATAATGCTTCCTCGAGAAAAAAAAAATACACCAACATATTGGTTTATGACTGTTTTTCCTCATAAATAGTGCTTAAACAGTGTACTCTCATGATTCAGACGAGATTGCTTTTTCAGTGGAAAAAAGCAATGTTATGAATGGCGGGCTTGTATTTTAGCTGGAAGCAACAGTTTGAAGTTAAAAATGTCTTGATGGATTTGTTTCTTACAAACACACAGCTTTTCGCTTCACAAGATGTTAACTGATGGACTAGAGTCGCGGATTAGTGTGACGTTTTTATCAGCTGTTTGAAAAAAGAAGATAAAGAAAAATCTGTTCTCTACTTGTTACTAAAAACAAGGTGAAATATTTCTGGCCTGTAGTTATCTTGTTTATTTGCTACCGCGATGCTCATGCAAAACTGTTTCAAAGAATCAATTCTGTGAACTTCACAAACTTGCAATTTTGCTGCGTTTTGTCTACAATGTAGCTCAGTCTGTGCGCGCGCTCTCTGATCCTCAAACTACAGTATATAATGGCGATACCATATGACAACGCCGAGTGCTTTCTCACGCTCTACTGCAACCTACAGCTGAACTGTGCTGTTGTAAGTGCACACTTGTGAGGATTAAGTGCACTTTCACACACTCAGCAGTGAGCGTCAGTTGCTGGAGTGCTCTCACAGCGCATGGAAGGAGAACCAGAGAACGTTCAAGTTATTCTTGCTGATTCAGCCACTCCAAAAGAGACACTGAATGGTTGAGCATACATGTGTTAATGTCCGTTTTCCCCATTCAGCTCGTTTTCTTAGCCTGCAGCAGTGCACTGTGGGAGAGAGACTCGGTGGTTAGAGCTGAGAGGGATTTGTGTGCGTCTGTGGGGTCTGATCCTGATCTTTGGCGGTGAGGGGCCGACCGGCTCTGGTTTGTCTGAGTGGCCTCTGTGTGCCTCTCCGTCTCCTTGACAACCACCTGTGAATGAGCGGGAGTCTTATCAGTCAGCAGACAGCATCTTTCAGGCGGTGCACAGCCACAGTCACGTCTGTCTAGCGCTCGCTCGCTAGCTCTCACTCTTGCTGGATGTGCTGAACCAGGGGTCTCAACCGGCGGGTCATGACCCCAGAAAGAATAGCATAATATAAAGAGGACAAACACCTTTAATAAGAAGCTGTTAATATGCCTTCCATAAAAACTACTCGTAATATTTTAGCAAAAATTTGAGTATTTGTTTATTCTTTTCTACAGCAAATTTTGATTTGGTCTTAGTCATAGGCTTTTGACTAAAATGCCATTTAGTTTTAGCCATAATCTACAGTAGCATTTCTCTAAAAGTTAAAAACTCATTGCATAGGTTTGATATTAAGATTTTATCATGACAGACACAGATTTGAATGCATAGACACATTTAGACATGCCTTTATATTAAAATTTAATGAAACAACATTTTTTATAAAGAAACAAGAACATGGTCTCATTTTCAATGAAATGACAATGGTTATAGGCAGGGGCGCTCCTAAAAAGGGGGGGGGGGGGGGGTTAGGACAATTCTAAGGGCCCAAGCCCTTTAGGGGCCCCCAGAGATCTGCTTTGGTGTGGTGGAGGGGCCCAACCTCATATTTTGTCATAGAGCCCAAAATTGCGAGCGGCGCCCCTGGTTATAGGCCAATTATGCCGTCTTCTTTCTTTCATTTATATAAATAAATTTAATCTTTATTAGGGCTACTAAAGTGATTCAGTCAAGAGCAGTCACTGATTTTCTGTCTTTCTTTTGTTGCTTAATTAACATCAATGCCACAGACAATAGCAACTAAACTAGGCTGCTGTCCCTTTAAAGGAGAATTTCACTTCCAGAACAAAAATATACAGATAATGTACTCACCTCCTCGTCATCCAAGATGTTCATGTCTTCTTTTGTTTTTATGTTTTTAGAGGAAAACTTTTGAGGATCTTTCTTCATATAGGGGACTTCTATGGTGCCCCGGGTTTCAACTTCCAAAATGCAGATTAAATGCGGCTGTAAACGATCCCAGCCGAGGAAGAAGGGTCTTATCTAGCAAAGCGATTGGTTGTTTATTTATTTTTTATTTATACACTTTTTAACCACAAACGCTAGTCTTGTCTTGCTCTCCCTGAACTTTGTTTTTTTTTTTTTCAGTTCAAGACAGTTAGGGTATATCAAAAATTTCCCATGTCATTTTCTTCCTCAACTTTAAAATCATTGTTTTACCTTTTTTTAAGGGTGTTTGATCTTCTTTGTCTGTTCACTTCTTTATGTACTTCTGGAGGGAAGTAGAATGATTTTTAAATGATTTTTGAAGTTGAGGGGGAAAAAAGGTTTTTGACGTACCCTAACTGTCTTGAACGGGGGAAAAAAAGTTCAGGCAGAGCAAAACAAGACGAGCGTTTGAGGTTAGAAAAGTATATGAATTGTCATTTAAAAAAAAAAAAATAACCAATTGTTTTGCTAGATAAGACCCTTCTTTCTCAGCTGGGATCATTTGCTACCACATTTGGGATTGTTTAAACTGCATTTTGGAAGTTCAAACTCGGGGCACCATAGAAGTCCACTATATGTATTTACATTGTTCTGATAATTCTGTTGTTGTCACATTCACACAAAGACTGTGGATGTTAAGGAGGAGCAGCATTTGAATCACTGTTTGTCTATAGATCGCTATGTTCTACTATGATCTACAGAGAGTCTACTGTGGTCTCTACTCTTCATACAACCCTTTATGTGTTTGTGTGTGTGTTTTTGCAGGACCCAGTGGTTTCTTCAGAATCTTTCAGTAGTTTTGGTTGGAGATCTGAATAATTTAGCGATCAGTGCATGGACTGTCACACTTCTGCTTATGTCTGCCAGATGAATCAAATCAGTGTGTCTCACTGTGTTTCTACTGTAGGATCTGTGTGTGAACACTGAAATGAGATCCAGTGAAGAGAATACAGAGGAGCCTGCCCTGTGAAGTCCCAAAGCTTTTGTGTATGTGTGTGTGTCGTGGAAATCGACAGCAGTGTTGTTTTGTTCTAGTATTCTTTTTGTCTGTTCACAGTCTGTCTGTCCTACTCTTTCAGTGTCTCTCTCTCTCTTCCCAGAGGTAAGCGGATAATGAGAAGCTAATTTATGAGATGAAAGGAAATCACAGGCTAGAACAACTTTTGCTGTGATATATTATTTCGCGTCTGTGTTCACCTGTCATTTTCAACCGCTTGAACGTTCTTGACTGTGCCACCAGTTATAGCCGCCGCCTTTTATTGTTTATTTTTTGAACACGCTTTTCTAACCGTGCAGCCTTCAAAACTTCAGCGATCAGACAAAAAATCAACAGCCTATAGCCTAATGCACAGATCTCATATTTTCAATTCACTTTAGTTATTTGTAGAACACAATTCTCAACACATATTGTTCTAAAGCAGCTTTATAAAAGAAATTATTAAGCTAAAAGCAACACCCAGTGTCATGGCTTCAATTTCCAAGAAATGCATGAGCTGCCCCAATGTACACTTGAGTTCAAAAGTTTACATACACCTCGCAGAATCTGCAAAATGTTAATTATTAAAAAAAAAAAAACGAGGGATCGTACAAAATGCATGTTATTTTTTTATGTAAGTACTGGCCTGAATAAGGTATTTCACATAAAAGATCTTAACATATAGTACATAAGCGAAAATACCAGTTGAATTTATAAAAATGACCCTGTTCAAAAGTTTTCATACACTAGATTTTTAAAACTGTGTTGTTACCTGAATATTCCACAGCTGCTTTTTTTTAATTGTTCATGAATCTCTTGTTTGTCCGGAACAGTTAAACTGCCTGCTGTTCTTAATAAAAATCCTTCAGGTCCCACTGATTCTTTGGTTTTTCAGCATTTTTGTGTATTTGAACTCTTTCCAACAATGACTGTTGAAGATCCATCTTTTCACACTGAGGACAACTAAAGGACCCATATGCAACTATTACAGAAGGTTCAAACGCTCACTGATGCTCCAGAAGAAAAAACATGCACTAGGAGCCGGGGGTTAAAACTTTTTGAATTTAAAGATCAGGATAAATTTTACTTATTTTGTCTCCTGGGAAACATATAAGTAGCTTCTAAAGGGCAGAACTAAATGAAAAAAAAAAAAAAACCCAGATATTTAGGCAAAATAAGAAAAATTTAAACATCACATTCTGTTCAAAAGTTTACACTTCTGGCTCTTAATGCATTGTTTTTAAGAATCAAGTGTATGTAAAGTTTTGAACAGGTCCATTTTTAGAAATAAAAACAATATTATTTTCCCTTATGGACTATATGTAAACATATTATATTTGAAATGTCTTATTCAGGTCCGTACTAAATAAAAAATGACGTGCATTTTGTAGGATCCCTCTTATTTTGGTTAAATAATGAACATGAAGCAGATTCTGCAAGGTGTATGTACATTTTGACCTCAACTGTATGCTTTGAATGCAATGCAAGTTGCTCACAAATGAATCCTCTGTAGTGAATGGGTGCCGTCAGAATGAGAGTCAAAACAGCTGATAAAAACATCACAATAATCCATAATAATGCTTCCTCCAGTGAAAAAGTCCATCTCCTGTTTTCCTCTCACATCAAAATCCACCAACATATTTTTTCGGTTGTAAATGGTGCTTGATCTGTGCATATCTCTCTCCTGATTCAGACTATATTACTTTTTAACTGACAGAGGACTCATATTTTAGTTGAAGCAATGATTTGAAGTTATAAACATCTTAATTATGAATGTGTTTCTTACAAACACTCGAGATGTTAACTGATGGACTGGAGTGGTGTGGATTATTGTGGTGTTTTTATTAGCTGTTTGGATTCTCATTCTGAGGGCACCCATTCACTGCAGAGGATCCATTGGTGAGCAAGTGATGCTAAATTTCTCCAAATCTGTTCTGATGAACAAACAAACGCATCTACATCTTGGATGGCCTGAGGGTGAGTAAATTTTCAGCAAATTTTAATTGTTGGGTGCAAATTTTAATTCTTGGTGCAAATGGTTTTATTTAACACAGTCATTCTGAAGAAAATAAAAACATGCATGACAAATACAATGACAAATGTAAATATTGGAGCTCTGCTTTAGTGTAAAACTAGTCTGATAAACCTACTACAGTTTATTGTGTTGTTAAAAATAATCATAGTACACAAATGGAAAGAATAAGAGAAAATCACTTGCTGCTTTTAATTTTTCTTTTTTTTTTATATATATATCTCACTGTGTACATGAATAATTCTTTGAAAAACCTGAAGCGGTGTTTACCTAATTGAAAAATGCTTAAAGGCTGCATGCTGTTTTTTATTTAATTTGCTAATGAATAATATTTATTTTTGAAAACATAACTGTTAATTAGCACATTAGTTTTTGCCGTGGTACTGAAATTTATATCAAGAATTTTTTAGATGTCTGTCACATGTTTAGATACATTTTAGATTCAGAACCACATCTGCAACTGGATGCGGACGGTGTTTTTTGACATTCATATGGAAGAAACAAGATTTGATTTGTACCAGATATTGCTAGAAATATTGGTTGACAGAGTAAATACGGTCAAAAAATGCCTCAAAATGCCAAGTAGCGAGAAAATGAAGACAAATCCAGACAAATGAAGCACAACTGCTCGAAATAGCACTGCTCATGAATAACTTTACGATATTACCTGAAAAGAGAGTGCTGTATTGATCTGTGATGTTGTGTTAGCGTTGGGAAATTGAGCCGCCCACTTACTGAACTCGGACAGTGAATTGAGGGTCTTTTAGCTGAAGTGGCTGTAATATTGCATTACACAATTGGGTTTAAAGTCTATGAATAGTTCAGTTATATTTAGCTTGCTGTTCCCAAAGGAATTAGGTTTGTAGGAGTGTTTGTACCTTAAATGTTACAGGTTCGGTACGACTTGAGCTCTTTATTAGCACAGAGAATAGAAGTAAGTTAATTTTTACCTCAGTGAACACACATTTTGCATAAAAAAATTTAATCATCTGTAAGGGTGGCTTCCAACAGTGGTTCAGGCTGTAGGACTGCCGAAGGACTAAAGAAATGTTATCAGCACGATGGTATAAGTCTGTACATTTCTAGTCTAATACCACCCACTGCCACTTATACCAACGACGGAAATAAGCGCAGTTATAATAGCTAAATATGTGGGAGAGCGTTGCTATTGAGTGACTATATTGTATTGCAATAGGTAGCACATCAATGTTAATGTTGAATCAAGACTAGTTAGCATCTCATTTATCATTAAAATGGTTTAATAACAATATTTCGTTATGGTTACGTTAAAATTGGTTACAAAATAGATGAAGGATGGCAAAAATAGACAGTTAACTGTACCCAACATGTATGTGAAATGTTACCTGAGAGAGAGAAAAGAAAGAGAAAGAGAGGAGGGGGGTGTAGAGAGAGAAAGAGAGCAGAGCCCCAAGAAGAGAGCTTCAGCAAAGAAAGGAAGAGCAAGGTAAAGAGAAGGGGGGCAGAGCAACAGTTACAATCTCCTTTTATACTTTCCTTGACCATGTGACTAAAACCCAAATGTGAGACATTCAAACTGACCAATCAGCAAATTACAGCTTCACCCTCTGTAAAGGTGTTACAATCAGCAGACCCCCGATGTATGCACATTTTGGCCTACAGGCCTTGATCACTATCAGCTCCTCTGTGTCCTCAGGAGTGCCAAATGGCCCTTTTGTTGCAGAAGAAGTGTTTGGGGCAGGAAAGCAGAAGTCTTTGATCATTTTCAACCTTACAGACGCCCCTTGGCACCGTTGGCCACACCTAAAAGAGGCAAAAGGTGACATAGTCCATAGAAACATGCTTTCTGTTGTGTGCAGATGTCATCTTCAGACTTCTAGTCCAGGCTTGCTGCAATTGCAGTTGGTCAGTCTTTGTTTTCCCTTCAGCTTTGTGTGAGAGAACTTCATCGAATGGTATTGCACCTTTCTTTGATATGCAAATTGTCCATTAAATACTTCACAACTCCACACGAGCAGGAACTGAAGACTGTGGAACACCCTTGTTTCTCTTTCTGAGGCAGGACACAGGAGGTGAATGCGTGCAGCAGGGACCCTGTAATTCCAAAAGATCATATGGCACAACAAACAGCAAAGATATACACGGCATTTGTCAATGATGTGGTCAGATTGAATTTGTCTCTGGCAAAAAGCCCTTAATTTAAATTGATGTATTTAAAAAGATGGTCAAGGTAAGAACAAAAGATAATCTGAAAAGCTCTGTTTTTGGAAACATTAAAATAAATTGCATTATAACAACATCAACAATTATTGATTTCAACACCCCTTCATCAATAAGAGTATCAGCAAAATATTCAGTGTAACCAAATACAGAAATTAAATTGTCCACAAACAATCATTGTTGCAACTAAAATGGACAACATATGAAGAAGCAGCAATGAAATTAGTTTCAGAAATGTTTCAAAAGCATACATGATATGTCAATGCAAATTTACATTTTGCATTTTAAGCAACTTGGTGAGACAAATGGTAGCTAAATGATTAAGCAAATTAAAAGAAAAACAAAACAAACAATAACTGGATGAAATATGCTATTAAAGTACATTTTAAGGCAGTATCAGACAGATGTAGATTTCACTCTGTGTGTGAAGATCAGGTGAGGTTATATGTGTCTGTACTTAGCTGTGGCTATGTGTCAGTATAATCATGCTCCAAACAAAGGCATGGAAGTTTTACAATTGTGATGCAAATTTGGTCCTGTTATATCAGGGAGCCAGCATGGGAATGTGAGTATGAGGTGTGGTCTGGCTCAAAATACTTCCACATCAATGCCTTTCATTTTTGTTAAGCATGATAAAGTGCAAAGTTCAGAGGGAATGAAACCTGCTGTGAGGAAGGCATTTTCATTGTTAAGACAATTGTGAAATCACACTGTGGCCACATGGCATTTCTATGCTCCTGTACATGGATCACTGCAGCTATATCTAAAATAGCAGAGTGTACCAATTAGGAGGCAAACAAATTCAACACACATGCAACATAAAGATGCCAGTATTACAATTATTCCAACTTTACACAAGACGCATGGTCTAGTATGCATGTAGCATCTACAACCTTTTACCTAAGTGTTTCACACACTTACAGTAAAGCAGTCATGTTTTTAAAGAATAAACTCAACTAGTCTGTGTGTACATGTAGTATCACAAACAACTGTACTGTGTGGTCTATACTCACAATGTGTTTAGCACAATTACTAACTTGAAAATACAAACAGGATCCTTGAAATTGGGAGGTTTACATATTAAACGCATTGCTATTAGGCTGCTAACCCACTAGCAAGTGAAGTCAATAGCTGGAGGCCTTGCATGAATAATGCGGTCAATTCACTAAGAGCTTTACTTGAGGATGACTTTTTACACGTAAACCACTGATCTTTGACTTTAGAAAGTGATATCCTATGTTTCAGAAAGTAAGGTGGAGGTCTACCCCTACCCAGTGACCAGCATTTTTCCTCTGTATGGCCTCTTTTGTGACAGGAACTACAAAACCTGCTATCTTTGCCACAGGGTTGTTTGCTGCGTTCTCCTGGAATTTGAGGATTTTCATAAATCTCAAATGCTTCCTTTACACCATGCGTTCTGGTACATGACTCTGCGCTATTGTGGTGCTGCATCACCTTAAGAACTGAAATTGGCACACTTTCATGAGCACTGGCACATGCTTCCTCTGTACTAAATGCTTCAAAATCATCACAGCAAGTCACTTCCTCTAAGTGAACATGCTTTTTTGCCCCATCGCTGTTAAGCATTTTGGGAGACATCAACTTTTGTGCATTCAGCTTAGCCTTGAGATCTGCAATGGTGCCCTTGTGATTTTTACACTTTTCACTCAGGGCCAACTGTTCAGCTAGTAATGTATCTAACTGTGATTGAAGATCCTGAATCTTTGCCTCTGACTTTTGTGCTTCTGCATTTTTTGAATGCAATTCTTTACATTTAGCATCTATACTTGAAGATAGATGTGTCATCAAATCACGTAGCCGAGTACAGCTTATGAAGTTTAAAGCCTCAATTATTTCACCATGTTTTGATTTCTTTTGATGTTTGCCAAATGCATTCCACCAATTAAGCATTTCAACATCTGAACATCGATTATCAATAAATTCTTTCTTAAGTTTGCATAAGGTAGGTTCAACTTTTTCGCTCCATAAAGCAAACAATATGTCACTTTTGTTAGAAATTTTCCCTTCCATCCCCGAGGAGATAATCTGAATGTTGTCGGACTGTACAGTAATGGGAATATTAAAGCTACTCACAACTTTCTCATTTCTATATCATACAAAATAGAGAATGAAAACATACTTACCCACTCCGTAGTAAGAAGCTTTTATCTATCCACAAGATCAACTGTGAAAAATATCCACACTCTGATGACCGACCAAAGTAAATCTCAGAAAATTCACTGCAAGGGATCCCGGGTTTCGGCACCATCTGTAAGGGTGGCTTCCAACAGTGGTTCAGGCTGTAGGACTGCCGAAGGACTAAAGAAATGTTATCAGCACGATGGTATAAGTCTGTACATTTCTAGTCTAATACCACCCACTGCCACTTATACCAACGACGGAAATAAGCGCAGTTATAATAGCTAAATATGTGGG
Source organism: Garra rufa (assembly GCF_049309525.1). Taxonomy (NCBI): domain Eukaryota; kingdom Metazoa; phylum Chordata; class Actinopteri; order Cypriniformes; family Cyprinidae; genus Garra; species Garra rufa. The sequence goes on from NC_133377.1 coordinate 34,490,432, forward strand.
AGAGCGTTGCTATTGAGTGACTATATTGTATTGCAATAGGTAGCACATCAATGTTAATGTTGAATCAAGACTAGTTAGCATCTCATTTATCATTAAAATGGTTTAATAACAATATTTCGTTATGGTTACGTTAAAATTGGTTACAAAATAGATGAAGGATGGCAAAAATAGACAGTTAACTGTACCCAACATGTATGTGAAATGTTACCTGAGAGAGAGAAAAGAAAGAGAAAGAGAGGAGGGGGGTGTAGAGAGAGAAAGAGAGCAGAGCCCCAAGAAGAGAGCTTCAGCAAAGAAAGGAAGAGCAAGGTAAAGAGAAGGGGGGCAGAGCAACAGTTACAATCTCCTTTTATACTTTCCTTGACCATGTGACTAAAACCCAAATGTGAGACATTCAAACTGACCAATCAGCAAATTACAGCTTCACCCTCTGTAAAGGTGTTACAATCAGCAGACCCCCGATGTATGCACATTTTGGCCTACAGGCCTTGATCACTATCAGCTCCTCTGTGTCCTCAGGAGTGCCAAATGGCCCTTTTGTTGCAGAAGAAGTGTTTGGGGCAGGAAAGCAGAAGTCTTTGATCATTTTCAACCTTACAATCATGTATTTATTTCTTTTGCAAACTGAAGGATGAGTCATAATTATTTTCTGTTAATAGACTCAAAGATAATCTTAATTTAAATTACATTTTTCCATATGCACACAATTGAATGTTTATTTATTATTCCATGTATGTCATTTCATTCTTTCTCTTTGATCCACAGACAATAATACACATTGTTCTTGCAGCTGAGGGAAGACGGAGAGTATGTATCCATCCTTAGGCTCCAGTAACAAAAGAGGCAATGCATGCTTTAAAACTAAAAGAAAAAACATTGCTTTTATATTATTTATTTATTATTCTGGCTTAAATGAACCTCTCTTTACTTGAGGGATTTGATCCATTCCTTCCTGCATGCAAATGAGCTCCAAGGAACCAGGAGTTCAATTAATTTCCATGTTTCCAGCATCTGAGCTCAGAGATTTACCTAAGCTCTCTCTCTCTCTCTGTCTTTCTCTCTCTCTATCTCTATCTCGCTCAGCCACACCCTTCATTATATGTGCCAGCACAGGTGTGAAGAGACAAAAAGGTCAAAAGATAAAACCAAAGATGGATCAGTATGAGATTAGGCAAAGAACAATCCGAGAGAAAAGGTTGCGCTTGCACATGAGAAAGTTTTGTAAATTAATGTGCAAAAAAGAAAAGACAGAAATGGATCTGAACTCTGGTCACGTGTTGAGGAGTAACTTGAATAAATTTTTCAGTCTTGTCCTGTGACAAGAAAACTAGTGCTGGTTTTGATGTTGTATTGCACACAAAGCCTCACAGGTGGGTAAAGTAAGACCTTAATCAAACATGCTCTCTGAAACAGACTTTTGGATGAGACTATTAGAAAGTCTGATTCATTTTAGCAAATTTATTGGTTTGGACTGTATTTCAGTGATTTGATTCATTCAAATGGCTCAGTCGAATGAACTGGTTTACTGGTTAATTCACCAATTCATATGAATCATTTATTGTTATTAAAATTACAGTAATAGTGTGAAACCATTTAAAATAACTGTTTGTTATTTTAATTTATTTAAAAAAAAAATTATTCCTGTATTTTCAGATAAGAATTTACTGTATCTAATCCACCTTATTCTTCAACACAGAAGTAAATGTATGGGTGAGACTTCCTGTTCATTTACAGTTGATGTCAAAAGTTTACATCCCCCTTTCAGAATCTGCAAAATGTTAATTATTTTACCAAAGTAAGAGGGATCATACAAAATGCATGTTATTGTTTATTTAGTACTGACATGAATAAGATATTTCACATAAAAGATGTTTAGAAATGTATAATTAGAATTTATAAAAATGACCTGTGACGGTGCAAACAGAGACAAGGAAGCAAATGCAGTGAAATGGATGTTTATTGAAGACAAACAAGGTGAACAAACTCCAACGTGGTGCGATCTCTCGGCTGGGTGACACAGGGGCTTGATGGCTGCAGTGACGTGGCGTGATGATCCCGTGAAGGTGAGTAAATCCAGATGAAACACTGACGAAATACACATCCAACTGAGACGAAGACACGACCAACACAATCCCGACACGAACCCAATCCAGAATGAACTATCGACAGAGGAGATGAAAACGAGGTGAGAATATATAGCCGGAGATGATGAGATGCACCTGTGGAGGACTGATTGGCAGCGTGCTGGGGAGCATGACGTAACACACACACACAACACATGATCACGAGACAGAGAAAAACACAACAGATGCATGTACCGTGACATGACCCTGTTCAAAAGTTTCCATACTTGACTCTTAATACTGTGTTGTTACCTGAATGATCCACAGCTGTTCATAAATCCCTTGTTTGTCCTGAACAATTAAACTACCTGCTGTTCTTCAGAAAAATCCTTCAGGTTCCACGTATTCCTTGGTTTTCCAGCATTTTTGTGTATTTGAACCCTTTCCAACAATGACTGTATGATTGTTAGATCCATCTTTTCACTCTGGGGACTCATATGCAACTATTACAGATGGTTCAAACACTTACTGATGCTCCAGAAGGAAAATACGATGCATTAAGAGCCAGGTGTGAAAAAGGAAAGGGTTCAAATACACAAAAATGCTGGAAAACCAGAGAATTTGTGGGACCTGAAGGATTTTTCTGAAGAACAGGGGGCAGTTTAACTGTTCAGGACAAGCAAGGGACTCACTAAACAAAAAAACAGCTGTGGATCATTCAGGTAACAACACAGTATTAGGAATCAAGTGTATGTAAACTTTTGAACAGGATCATTGTTATAAATTCAACTATTATTTTCTCTTGTGGACTATTATAAATGTTTTTTTTTAATGTAAAATGTCTTATTCAGGTCAGTACTAAATAAACAATAACATGCATTTTGTATGATTTTGCTAAAATAATTAACATTTTGCAGATTCTGAAAGGGGGGTGTAAACATTTGACCTTAACTGTAGCAGCTATAGGGAAGTAGCAAGAAGAAGAATAACGTGCAGTAAACGGTAAGGCTGTTTGCACTACAAACCAGTGAGTTCATAATTAAGGTAATACATTAAAGTAATATGGTAAAACACACCAATTTGCAATATCAAATAGCAAAACAAGCTGTTTTGTACAGTTAAAAAATGAACGCGGATGAGACCGGAAGCCAGACCCATAAAATGTACAAATGGCCGCACCCACTCTTGCGCAAAAAAATAAGCTGGATAGCCATACAAAATTAGAACTGCTGATGTAAAAGACGCATCACTGTAATCATCTGTATGCTCCTTTTACTGACTTCAATATAGTCAGCTAAACTTATAGTGTTGACTAACGTTACTTTTTTGGTAAGACAGAGTTTAAGAGTTTCCCCTAAACCGATTTCCACACGATTTCCACACGTGAGCTTGTGTATGAAATTATATTTCACCGGTGTTCTGTGACCTACAGCGCTTTTCTCTGAAGCCCGTTCTTCATTAAGCAGTCATCTCTCTCCTTTCACACATCTAGAAATATCCTCCGTGTGTGCCTGGTTGGCTGGCTGTTGTGGGGGGCTTTGAGATGTGAGAAAATGAAACTAAACTTAGCGGCAGTACATCAGACAGAACATTTACCCTGTATATGTGTTTATAGCCTAGCGTTCGCCCGTGCGTCAGCGTCTGCTCGAACCCAACGCTTCTTTCTGTGTGTTTACCGAAGGATGTTCATGTTTGATATTAATTCATTTGCTGAAATTCTCAGCATACGGCGTGGATGTTTATAAAAAGCTTGTGTTTGGCTTCCTTGATGTCTAGTGTCTCGATTAAAACGGTAAAAGAGTTTCACGAGATGAATTAAAGGGATAGTTCACCCAAAATGACTAATATGTCTTAATTTATTGAATATGACTGAATATGTTCTATATCTATTAGTTTGCAACTGGAAAGAAAGCTATTTTCTGTAAGAGACTTAGGATTCGTTAGCCATTATCCACCTTTTCCCTTTAGGGTTGCCAGGTCTTCACAAAAAACACCCATTTCCTACCCAAAACTAGCCCAGTTGTATTCCGGTGGTTAAAATACACGTTTTTGTCGAGATTACCTGGTAAAATTTGCATTCCAGTGTCTAAATATAGCGTTTTTGAGGTCGCTTTAACCCACATCAACAGTGTTAAAATGCCCAATACTGCAGGAAAACCGCAGACTTGGCCACACTGCTTCCGTTTGGTCTCCACCTAAATGTATGCTAAAATGGGGTAAAAAGATTGACTGAATTAAATGAAATGAAACTTTTTTAATATAATAAATATAGAAATGTATGGGTTAAATTAAGATAGAAACACCAGATTTGACCAGAAACATTGGAAATGTAAAGCATCTTTTCTTTAAACAGCTGGTTTCGTCTGGCAAGAGGAGAACTGGTTCCAACTGAGCCTGGTTTCTCCCAAGGTTTTTTCTCCATTTCTGTCACCTGTGGAGTTTTGGTTCCTTGCCGCTGTCGCCTCTGGCTTGGGGTTGGAGTTGGGGACACTTTCCAGCGATATTGTATACTATTTGAACTGAATGATCATATCACTGAATTCACTGATGAACTGCCTTTAACTGAAAATTGATTGTTTACAATAATGCGTTACTTACACACTATTGTCCTGTTTAAATACTGTGAAGTTGCTTTGACACAATCTGTATTGTTAAAAGCGCTATATAAATAAAGGTGACTTGACTTGACTTTAGAGGACTTGCCAGTTTAGGAAAAACTAAGAATAAGAAATTGCAGCAGTCAACGGTGAAAATATTTGCCCTACAAACCACTGTGTTTATCACTACGATATTATATTAAAATAATAATGATAACAGATACCAATTTGCAATGTCATCATGAAGTATAAAAGACGGAGTTTTTATACAAATAAGTGGAAACTGATGAAACCGGAAGCCTCACACATTCAGTTTACAAATGGCCGCTCCTGTTCTTACATTAAGAATAGGTGAAGGATGAAAAAACTGCTCAAACTTCATTGCTTCTTGAATGTAGCATGACATGTTTTTTTATTTTTAAAGCTAGTTGGGGGGTTCTCAGTGAATAACGACTTGTTGGTCTATTTCTCACAAAATATTATTCTAAAGACAGAGTGTACGTTTTTATGGGATTTTATGAATTGCTTGATGGTAATTGCAGCTTGAACATTTTGCAAAACATCTCCTTTTGTGTTCCACAGAAAAGAAAGTCAGAAAGATTTGGACCAAACATGCGGGTGAGTAAATTATCAAAAATGCTTCATTTATAGGATTTACAGCAGTATTTGTAGTTGCATTACAAACTCTTGATTCCTTCTTTCACTGTTTTGCTATTAAATATCTGTAGATGTTGAGAATGAGTTTATATATTAGGGAAGTATTATCTAAATTGCTTTTTGCCACTTAAACCAGGATAAGAGACTGCACAAATATTGGGACAGGACCTACATTTACCTACCGAAATACTTTGTCCAGCTCACTACAGTTATTTTAGTCACAGGATCCTCACAGATGGACGCTCTGAAAAACTGAACTCTTTTCAGAAGTTCCAAATGTATTTTTTCAGTCCATTTCACACAGTTGTTTGACTAACCCATCGTTTTTTAATGTCCAGGTGTCTGGATTTATTTGATGCAGTGATTTATTTTATTCAAATACAGATCCTTTTACATATGCTAATTCATGACTTTTATTTCAGAGTTGTTTTTACTGTTGTAATTTAGCTTTAAAGTCTATAATAGGCTTTAAAGCCTTAGGTTTCATTGTAACAGCTTACCCCCACACAGTTCGACCACATTCCCCAGACCTAGTGGTTAAAGTGTGTTAAATTATGTCATGATCTGGACTGTGGGGCTTCCCTCAGCCACCTGAGGTCGCTGTTCCCTTTCCTTGCACTGCACTTCCCTGATTGTTCACTCCTGTCGTGTCATTAGCAGCTCATCATCTCACACCTGTTCACAATTACTCAGACTATAAGAAACTCTCATTTCCCACTCATCATGGTGTCTGCATTGTCTTCGTATGTGTGTCTCTGGCTCCTGGATCTCCTGATCGTGTTTTCGGTTCTGTTTACTTTCTTTTGGTTCTAGTCGTGTCTGTGCCGTGTTGGCCTTTTGTTTGTTCTGTTTTATTGTGTTTTGTTTCATTAAAATCCTTCCCCTGCATTTGGACCCAGACCTCCTTTGTTTCATGTGACATCTTTTCCCCCTCTGTAATCATGTTAAAAATGTTCACTGATAGTAATGATCATATTTTACAGGCTCCTGTGGTGAACTAATATTTACCTATATGGCTGCATGGCACTTTCTCTAATGTGTTACACGCACAGGCGCACACAAAGGTCCACACAGGAATAGCATCAAGAAGTTCAATGAGTTTTATGATGGAAAGGTTTAATGCAATATTCCTGTTAATGTTATATATATAATTCTTGCTCAGTTTATATCAGCCTCATCGCCCGCATGTATTATACTGCCTACCATAATATGTTTTTTGTAATGCCCTGTTATAAATGTGACCCAGGACCACAAAACCAAGTCATAAGGGTCCATTTTTGGAAATTGAGCTTTATACATCATCAATGGAAAGCTTGTTTGTACATGAAAGCTGAATGAGAAAGATTTCCATTGATGTATGATTTGTTATGATAGGACAGTTTTTGGCCAAGATACAAGTATTTGAAAATCTGGCATCTGAGGGTGCAAAAAATTGCCTTTAAAGTTATCCAAGTGAAGTTCTTAGCAATGCATATTACTAATCAAAAAATAAGTTTGGATATATTTAGGGTAGGAAATTTACAAAATATCTTTATGGAACACGATATTTACTTAATATCCTAATGATTTTTGGTATAAAATAAAAATTGATAATTTTGACCCTTACAACGTATTTTTGGCTATTGCTACAAATATACCGGTGCTCCTTAAGACTGGTTTTGTGTTCCAGGGTCACATATTAAAAATAAATATAATAAGAAGAGCATTTTTGCTCGCACTGGTTTTTGCTGTCCATTAACATGGTTGGGGGTTTCTGACCTTTAAATAGCTCTTGGGTTTAAAAAGTATTTGATGCACATTTTCGACATAAAGTGATAGGTGAGACCAGACTTGTAGCTGACAAGGGTACAGCTGCTCTGGATGATTTACTTTAAAAGAAAAAAAAAACAGTCCACCTGAAATCACTTTTTTCAGAGGTCACCTGTTGAGAAGGTGCAAATTGCATAAATGATTTCAAGCTGAGATCGTAACGCGCACGCACGCACGCTTGCACGCTCGCTGGCTCAATGTGTGTCTTAGTGTGGAGTGTCTCCATCTGTGTGTGAGCTTTGGTGATGCGCGCCCGTGTGTGTGTTTTTTTCTCAGGCTGGCACACACTGAAGTCTGCCAGCGGACGCTTGCGGTGGCATACCGTGACAGTGCAGCTTTACCGGAGCGGAGCCAAATGAGAGTCGAGCCCATCCATCCGTCCGTCCGTCCGTGCGTTACCGGGGAAACAGATGGGCACGTTCGCGCTCGGACCTGTTGTTTGTAGGATCATCGAACTGAGCGTTTCGGCAAAGCTGCGGGAATAAGTGAGTTTCTCCTGGGTTGGATCACGTTTGGAGCTTCAGTCGTGCGCTGCGCGTCTCCGCCGCTCCGCTCATCAGATGATGCTGCTGCTGCGTGTTCACGGGTCCTCCTCCGGTACCACCGGCATTAATCACGCACCGGCAGAGTGAGAACAGCTGAAGATGATCCTCAGATGAACAGGTCGGGGAAACTTTTCCTGGAAGATGTTCGGGGCAGTTTGGATATCTGACGGCCACGACGATGAGTTTGTTTAAACACAGCGGAAGAGGAAATTTAACAGGTGCGTAATTGTCGCTCGAGCATGAATCCCAGTGGCTTCTGGCGCCTTCTCCAGTTCAGAAGCTCTTTGGAGATCACGCGGCGAGCGCGCTAGTTGATGGCACTGCGCGCCGGGAGGACTTTGCTGTGGTTCGGGCAGGTTTTGCGCAGAGTTTCGCGGCTGCAGGGCTTGTGGTCCCGGCGCTCCAGCAGTCTGCTGTGTCTCTCCACCAGCCAGGACCACGATCAAGGGACCTGTTACAACCGCAACCGGTGTCCGAAGACGCAGCAGCAGCAGCACTGCCCCTATCCGCCCTTTCCAGACTGCTGCTGCGCCTTCCCGGGGGATAAGAGGGGACATGAACCCCTCAGCCGCCGGTTCCTGGTGGCCATGAAGAGGCAGAACGTGCGGACGCTGTCCCTGATCGTCTGCACGTTCACCTATCTGTTGGTCGGGGCCGCCGTCTTTGACGCGCTCGAGTCCGACTTTGAGATGCGGGAGAAGGAGCAGCTGGAGGCTGAGGAGAAGCGCCTCCAGGGCAAGTACAACATCAGTGAGGATGACTATAAAAAGCTGGAGACCATCATCATGGAGGCCGAGCCGCACAGAGCGGGGGTCCAGTGGAAATTTGCAGGGTCCTTTTACTTTGCCATCACTGTCATAACCACTATAGGTGAGTTTCGGCTCGTTCTTCTCGTGTCTTTCACGCAAGGTGGCGAAAAGAGTCTTACTTGGATATAATGTACAGCTTTTTGCACTTTGTATGCTGTGATGGACATCGCGTGGAGTACCTGGTTAATCATTTCAGCGGGAGGAAAACTCCAGACTGGGGTTGTCTGATGAAATGAAGGGACGTTAGTCCAGGACTCTGAACGCGCGGAAAATCACTGTTATTATCACACAACAGGTGTGTCATTTGTTGCATAATTTCAGAAAAACTTCATAAAAAACTAGTCCTGACCTGTTGTTTATGAGTTCTAAGGCGATTATTTGCATTACGTACCTAAGTGCTGAAACCGTCACTTTATGTAATGCGTAACCTGAGCTGTTTGACAAAATATCTTTAAAAATAGCTTAAAACGACATTAAACTGTACTTTTCATATTCAGGTTTTAATATGCATGAGCTAATGATAGTATAAGCATTGCATAATGTTTATTAAAGAGGCATGGGAATTCAAATTATTGTTGTTTAGCGCATTAAGATATAAAACATTTATAAATTTAGCATGATCATCTATATTCGCAGCATGTGCACCTAGTGAAGTTTGTAGTTCAGTCTTGTGCCGTGGTGCTGAAAGAACAGCTCACCGAAACAACAGTCACCGTGAACGAGCACCGCGCGACATAAAACATTCATAATGCGTCTTTATGATCAGGCATCATGACAGTTCATACGAGGACATGAGACGTGCTCACACACAAACACAAACACCCGTACTGAGGTCAGATGAAGGCCAGGGTTTTGCGTGTTGCAGTATTGTATTGCTGATTGAGTTCATTTCTCAATGCATCAACATTCAGTGTCATTAATGGTTCAGTAGAAACCCTGTAAAAATCAATCTTGATGCAACAGGTGCCGGTTGCAGCTACAGCTGGGTCGCCCCTCACCGATCGTGCACATTATTATTGCCGCATGTGAAGGCTCCACTGTATTGATATTCCTCAGGCACTCTTAAACTTGTGCGATTAATGCTCAATCTTCAGATTTTTTTTTGTAGATACAATTGTAACTTGCATTAGTAGAATATTCATCATTTAATTCATGTGTTTGCATACTGATTGGTCTTTATTGTGTCTATATAGCCGCTGCAAAGATACTGCTGAGTGTCATGACAACAGCAAAGCAGCATTTCATTTAGAACCGAAGACTTAAATTGAAACGCGTCTAAAACTTCAGCACTGTTTTTGCACTGCTTTGCAAGAATTACATTTCCTTCAGGAAATGCAAGTCTAGTTTAGAAATGCAACTAAATATTCTATCTTTTTTACTCTCTTTCTTTCTGCCGTAGTCGCTCAGGTGCTGGTTTTCTTTCACGTTGAACGCGTTGCTTTTATAATCAGCGCTGGTCTTTTATAGGCCTCGTTTTTGAATGGGTTTCTCGGTTTAAATACACACTGATTTTACTGCTACTTCATTCCTGTTATGCAGCACCTTTTGAACTTTGTTTAAAGAAGTGTAAACCAGACTTATTAATGTGCTCTGGTCAACTATGATTCATGTAATGAAAAGAAAACAGGACTAAAGAGGTCAAATCAATCAATGAAGTGAGACACTGGCATGAGGGCTTTGATTACATGTTTTATTCACCTTTTGAACTTTTAAAATTCAGTTTTGTCATTTCATCAAACAGGATGGAGTGAGAAACCAAAGAAGAGCATACGACATTACAGAATTCCTCGAATTCATGACTATTCTGTGATGATGTCACTTCCCATTTCTTGGAGGATGATGTCATTTGTTAGTTTGAGGGACACTGGAAAGTGGAAAAAAACTCAGTTAGTTAACAAAACAGTATTCTGAAGAAATATGGTTTGATTGTAACCTTTTCAGATAACACTTTACAATAAGGTGTATTAGTTAACATTAGTTAACTAGTTGAGTTAACATGAACTAAGAATGGACAATACTTCTACATCTCTCTTAAAGTTAATGTTAATTTCAACATTTACTAATGCGTTATTAAAATCAAAAGTTGTTAACATAAGTTAATGCACTGTGAATTAACATACAAATTACTATTTTCATTAACTAATTAACTAACATTAACAAATACTGTAATAAATGTAGAGTCTTATTGCATAGTGTTGCTCATTTTTAAAAAGAAAGAAAAGTGATTTCTTTCATTTATTTTTTGACATTTTATACTTTTTTTCTTGTTAAAATTAGTACAGCACCAAAAGGCATGACAAAAATTATATTCCTTGGGTTAAGTGAACACAAACTACAACAAAGTCAGAAATTAGCCAGGGCTGTAGGCAAAAATGCCAGCAAATGTAATAAAAAGACTTATAGTAAATGTATTTAATTAAGTTGGCTTGAGAGAGCCAACTTACTGATATTCTATTTAAACTTATTCTTATTATTAAGTTGGCTTGAGAAAGCCAACTTACTGATATTCTATTTAAACTTATTCTTATTATTATTAAGTTGGCTTGAGAGAGCCAACTTACTGATATTCTATTTAAACTTATTCTTATTATTATTAAGTTGGCTTGAGAAAGCCAACTTACTGATATTCTATTTAAACTTATTCTTATTATTATTATTAAGTTGGCTTGAGAAAGCCAACTTACTGATATTCTATTTAAACTTATTCTTATTATTATTATTATTATTCTTCTTCTTCCTATATAAAATTTCTGACTGCTACTCCTCCTAGAGCTTTAACTCTACAAACTCCAAACTCAGCCCAGATCTTCAGACTGGTCAGACTCGATATGCTATATCTTTTCTAACTGATCGGACTTACGGTTTTCCTAAAATTCCCGATTAAACCTGGGAAAAAAATCTCATTGACTTACATTGATGGAATGTTCAACTCCAACTGTCAAAATTCAAATTTAAACTGCCAGAATCCTTTGAGACTCAATCAAGCTTCCCTTCTATGTACTATATTTCTAATCCATTCAAACTCATTCAAACTCATCTATCTTTCTAAGTCATGCAAACAATATGCTAATCATGCTAAAATCATGTTAGTGACTAGCTAGTCATCCTAAAATCATGCTAGTAACTTGCTAGTCATGCTAGAATCATGCTAGTGACTTGCTAGTCATGCTAAAATCATGCTAGAGACTTGCTGGTCATACTAGAATCATGCTAGTGACTTGCTAGTCTTGCTAAAATCATGCTAGTGACTTGCTAGTCATGCTAAAATCATGTTAGTGACATGCTAGCGACTTGCTAGTCATGTTAAAATCATGCTAGTGACTTGCTAGTCATGTTAAAATCATGCTAGTGACATGCTAGTCATGCTAAAATCATGCTAGTCATGCTAGAATCATGCTAGTGACTTGCTAGTCATGCTAGGATCATGCTTGTAACTTGCTAGTCATGCTAAAATCATGCTAACGACTTGCTAGTCATGCTGAAATCTTGCTAGCGACTTGCTAGTCATGCTAAAATCATGCTAGCGACTTGCTAGTCATGCTAAAATCTTGCTAGCGACTTGCTAGTCATGCTAAAATCATGCTAGCGACTTGCTAATCATGTTAAAATCATGCTAGCGACTTGCTAGTCATGCTAAAATCATGCTAGCAACTAGCTAATCATGCCAGCAACATGCTAGAAACATGCTAGTAACCACCCTGGGTACCCTAGTAACCGCATAGCAACACCTTAGCAACCACCCTAGGTACCTTAGCAACCGCATAGCAACACCTTAGCAACCACCCCAGGTACCCTAGCAACCGCATAGCAACACCTTAGCAACCACCCTGGGTACCCTAGCAACCACATAGCAACACCTTAGCAACCACCCCGGTACCTTAGCAACCGCATAGCAACACCTTAGCAACCACCCTAGGTACCTTAGTAACCACATAGCAACACCTTAGCAACCACCCTAGGTACCTTAGCAACCACATAGCAACACCTTAGCAACCACCCTAGGTACCTTAGCAACCACATAGCAACACCTTAGCAACCACCCCGGGTACTATAGCAACTGCATAGCAACACCTTAGCAACCACTCCGGGTACCCTAGCAACCGCATAGCAACACCTTAGCAACCACCCCAGGTACCCTAGCAACCGCATAGCAACACCTTAGCAACCACCCTAGGTACCTTAGCAACCACATAGCAACACCTTAGCAACCACCCCAGTTACCATGGAAACCGCATAGCAACACCTTAGCAACCACCATGGGTACCCTAGCAACCGCATAGCAACACCTCAGCAACCACCATGGGTACCCTAGCAACCGCATAGCAACACCCTAGCAACAACCCCGGGTACATTAGCAACCGCATAGCAACACCCTAGCAACCACCCTGGGTACCTTAGCAACTGGTTAGTCATTCTAGCAAACATGCTAGTCATGCTAGATACATGTTAGAAGCATACTAGCGACTTGCTTTTAAACTTTCAAAACTTTATACTTTTAAACTTTTTAAACTTCTTTAAACTTTTTAAACTTTTAAAACTTCTTTAAACTTTTTAAACTTTAAACTTCTTTAAACTTCTTTAAACTTTTTAAACTACTTTAAACCTTTTTTTTACTTCTTTAAACTTTATTAAACTTTTCAAACTTTTTTTATCTATCTATCTATCTATCTATCTATCTATCTATCTATCTATCTATCTATCTATCTATCTATCTATCTATCTATCTATCTATCTATCTATCTGTTCAATCTTCAAGCTTTAAAACTGCTGAAAACTTCAAACTATTTCAGACTGAAAGTCAAACTTTTAAAACTTTTACAAACTTTAAAAATTATTTTAAACTATCTGGTCAGACTTTCTCAAGCCAACTTCAAAGTTTGTCTTGACGAACTTTTTTATCTAGTTATTATTCTTCTTCTTCCTATATAAAATTTCTGACTGCTACTCCTCCTAGAGCTTTAACTCTACAAACTCCAAACTCAGCCCAGATCTTCAGACTGGTCAGACTCGATATGCTATATCTTTTCTAACTGATCGGACTTACGGTTTTCCTAAAATTCCCGATTAAACCTGGGAAAAAAATCTCATTGACTTACATTGATGGAATGTTCAACTCCAACTGTCAAAATTCAAATTTAAACTGCCAGAATCCTTTGAGACTCAATCAAGCTTCCCTTCTATGTACTATATTTCTAATCCATTCAAACTCATTCAAACTCATCTATCTTTCTAAGTCATGCAAACAATATGCTAATCATGCTAAAATCATGTTAGTGACTAGCTAGTCATCCTAAAATCATGCTAGTAACTTGCTAGTCATGCTAGAATCATGCTAGTGACTTGCTAGTCATGCTAAAATCATGCTAGAGACTTGCTGGTCATACTAGAATCATGCTAGTGACTTGCTAGTCTTGCTAAAATCATGCTAGTGACTTGCTAGTCATGCTAAAATCATGTTAGTGACATGCTAGCGACTTGCTAGTCATGTTAAAATCATGCTAGTGACTTGCTAGTCATGTTAAAATCATGCTAGTGACATGCTAGTCATGCTAAAATCATGCTAGTCATGCTAGAATCATGCTAGTGACTTGCTAGTCATGCTAGGATCATGCTTGTAACTTGCTAGTCATGCTAAAATCATGCTAACGACTTGCTAGTCATGCTGAAATCTTGCTAGCGACTTGCTAGTCATGCTAAAATCATGCTAGCGACTTGCTAGTCATGCTAAAATCTTGCTAGCGACTTGCTAGTCATGCTAAAATCATGCTAGCGACTTGCTAATCATGTTAAAATCATGCTAGCGACTTGCTAGTCATGCTAAAATCATGCTAGCAACTAGCTAATCATGCCAGCAACATGCTAGAAACATGCTAGTAACCACCCTGGGTACCCTAGTAACCGCATAGCAACACCTTAGCAACCACCCTAGGTACCTTAGCAACCGCATAGCAACACCTTAGCAACCACCCCAGGTACCCTAGCAACCGCATAGCAACACCTTAGCAACCACCCTGGGTACCCTAGCAACCACATAGCAACACCTTAGCAACCACCCCGGTACCTTAGCAACCGCATAGCAACACCTTAGCAACCACCCTAGGTACCTTAGTAACCACATAGCAACACCTTAGCAACCACCCTAGGTACCTTAGCAACCACATAGCAACACCTTAGCAACCACCCTAGGTACCTTAGCAACCACATAGCAACACCTTAGCAACCACCCCGGGTACTATAGCAACTGCATAGCAACACCTTAGCAACCACTCCGGGTACCCTAGCAACCGCATAGCAACACCTTAGCAACCACCCCAGGTACCCTAGCAACCGCATAGCAACACCTTAGCAACCACCCTAGGTACCTTAGCAACCACATAGCAACACCTTAGCAACCACCCCAGTTACCATGGAAACCGCATAGCAACACCTTAGCAACCACCATGGGTACCCTAGCAACCGCATAGCAACACCTCAGCAACCACCATGGGTACCCTAGCAACCGCATAGCAACACCCTAGCAACAACCCCGGGTACATTAGCAACCGCATAGCAACACCCTAGCAACCACCCTGGGTACCTTAGCAACTGGTTAGTCATTCTAGCAAACATGCTAGTCATGCTAGATACATGTTAGAAGCATACTAGCGACTTGCTTTTAAACTTTCAAAACTTTATACTTTTAAACTTTTTAAACTTCTTTAAACTTTTTAAACTTTTAAAACTTCTTTAAACTTTTTAAACTTTAAACTTCTTTAAACTTCTTTAAACTTTTTAAACTACTTTAAACCTTTTTTTTACTTCTTTAAACTTTATTAAACTTTTCAAACTTTTTTTATCTATCTATCTATCTATCTATCTATCTATCTATCTATCTATCTATCTATCTATCTATCTATCTATCTATCTATCTATCTATCTATCTATCTGTTCAATCTTCAAGCTTTAAAACTGCTGAAAACTTCAAACTATTTCAGACTGAAAGTCAAACTTTTAAAACTTTTACAAACTTTAAAAATTATTTTAAACTATCTGGTCAGACTTTCTCAAGCCAACTTCAAAGTTTGTCTTGACGAACTTTTTTATCTAGTTATTATTCTTCTTCTTCCTATATAAAATTTCTGACTGCTACTCCTCCTAGAGCTTTAACTCTACAAACTCCAAACTCAGCCCAGATCTTCAGACTGGTCAGACTCGATATGCTATATCTTTTCTAACTGATCGGACTTACGGTTTTCCTAAAAATCCCGATTAAACCTGGGAAAAAAATCTCATTGACTTACATTGATGGAATGTTCAACTCCAACTGTCAAAATTTAAATTTAAACTGCCAGAATCCTTTGAGACTCAATCAAGCTTCCCTTCTATGTACTATATTTCTAATCCATTCAAACTCATCTATCTTTCTAAGTCATGCTAACAATATGCTAATCATGCTAAAATCATGTTAGTGACTTGCTAGTCATCCTAAAATCATGCTAGTAACTTGCTAGTCATGCTAGAATCATGCTAGTGACTTGCTAGTCATGCTAAAATCATGCTAGAGACTTGCTAGTCATACTGGAATCATGCTAGTGACTTGCTAGTCTTGCTAAAATCATGCTAGTGACTTGCTAAAATCATGTTAGTGACATGCTAGCGACTTGCTAGTCATGTTAAAATCATGCTAGTGACTTGCTAGTCATGTTAAAATCATGCTAGTGACATGCTAGTCATGCTAAAATCATGCTAGTAACTTGCTAGTCATGCTAGAATCATGCTAGTGACTTGCTAGTCATGCTAGGATCATGCTTGTAACTTGCTAGTCATGCTAAAATCATGCTAACGACTTGCTAGTCATGCTGAAATCTTGCTAGCGACTTGCTAGTCATGCTAAAATCATGCTAGCGACTTGCTAGTCATGCTAAAATCTTGCTAGCGACTTGCTAGTCATGCTAAAATCATGCTAGCGACTTGCTAATCATGTTAAAATCATGCTAGCGACTTGCTAGTCATGCTAAATTCATGCTAGCAACTAGCTAATAATGCCAGCAACATGCTAGAAACATGCTAGTAACCACCCTGGGTACCCTAGCAACCGCATAGCAACACCTTAGCAACCACCCTAGGTACCTTAGCAACCGCATAGCAACACCTTAGAAACCACCCCGGGTACCCTAGCAACCGCATAGCAACACCTTAGCAACCACCATGGGTACCTTAGCAACCACATAGGAACACCTTAGCAACCACCCTAGGTACCTTAGCAACCACATAGCAACACATTAGCAACCACCCTAGGTACCTTAGCAACCGCAGAGCAACACCTTAGCAACCACAACGGGTACCTTAGCAACCGCATAGGAACACCTTAGCAACCACCCTAGGTACCTTAGCAACCACATAGCAACACCTTAGCAACCACATAGCAACACCTTAGCAACCACCCCGGGTACCATAGCAACTGCATAGCAACACCTTAGCAACCACTCCGGGTACCCTAGCAACCGCATAGCAACACCTTAGCAACCACCCCGGGTACCATAGCAACTGCATAGCAACACCTTAGCAACCACTCCGGGTACCCTAGCGACCGCATAGCAAAACCTTAGCAACCACCCCAGGTACCCTAGCAACCGCATAGCAACACCTTAGCAACCACATAGCAACACCTTAGCAACCACCCCAGTTACCATGGAAACTGCATAGCAACACCTTAGCAACCACCATGGGTACCCTAGCAACCGCATAGCAACACCCTAGCAACAACCCCGGGTACATTAGCAACCGCATAGCAACACCCTAGCAACCACCCTGGGTACCTTAGCAACTGGTTAGTCATTCTAGCAAACATGCTAGTCATGCTAGATACATGTTAGAAGCATACTAGCGACTTGCTTTTAAACTTTCAAAACTTTATACTTTTAAACTTTTTAAACTTCTTTAAACTTTTTAAACTTTTAAAACTTCTTTAAACTTCTTTAAACTTTTTAAACTACTTTAAACCTTTTTTTTACTTCTTTAAACTTTATTAAACTTTTCAAACTTTTTTTATCTATCTATCTATCTATCTATCTATCTATCTATCTATCTATCTATCTATCTATCTGTTCAATCTTCAAGCTTTAAAACTGCTGAAAACTTCAAACTATTTCAGACTGAAAGTCAAACTTTTAAAACTTTTTTAAACTATCTGGTCAGACTTTCTCAAGCCAACTTCAAAGTTTGTCTTGACGAACTTTTTTATCTAGTTATTATTCTTCTTCCTATCCTAAATTTCTGACTGTATCTCCTCCTAGAGCTTTAACTCTTCAAACTCCAAACTCAGCCCAGATCTTCAGACTGGTCTAACTCGAGTTGCTATATCTTTTCTAACTAATCAGACTTACGGTTTTCCTAAAAATCCCGATTAAAACTGGGATAAAATCTCATTGACTTACATTGACGGAATGTTCAAATGAGCCAAGACTTTTCAAACTCCAACTGTCAAAATTCAAATTTAAACTCCCAGAATCCTTTGAGACTCAATCAAGCTTCCCTTCTATGAACTATATTTCTAATCCATTCAAACTCATTCAAGCTCATCTATCTTTCTAAGTCATGCTAACAGTATGCTAATCATGCTCAAATCATGCTAGCAACTTGCTAGTCATGCTAAAATCATGCTAGCGACTTGCTAGTCATGCTAAAATCATGCTAGCGACTTGCTAGTCATGCTAAAATCATGCTAGTAACTTGCTAGTCGTGCTAGGATCATGCTAGTAACTTGCTAGTCATGCTAGTATCATCCTAAAATCATGCTAGCGACTTGCTAGTCATGCTAAAATCATGCTAGCGACTTGCTAGTCATGCTAAAATCATGCTAGTAACTTGCTAGTCATGCTCGAATCATGCTAGTGACTTGCTAGTCGTGCTAAGATCATGCTAGTAACTTGCTAGTCATGCTAGTATCATCCTAAATTCATGCTAGCGACTTGCTAGTCATGCTAAAATCATGCTAGCGACTTGCTATATATGTTAAAATCATGCTAGTGACTTGCTAGTCATGCTAGTGACTTCCTAGTCATGCTAGAATCGTGCTAGTGACTTGCTAGTCATGCTAGAATCGTGCTAGTGACATGCTAGTCATGCTAAAATCATGCTAGTGACATGCTTGTCATGCTAGTAATCATGCTAGTGACTTGCTAGTCATGCTAGAATCGTGCTAGTGACTTGCTAGTCATGCTAGAATCATGCTAGTGACATGCTAGTCATGCTAAAATCATGCTAGTGACTTGCTAGTCATGCTAGAATTGTGCTAGTGACTTGCTAGTCATGCTAAAATCATGCTAGTGACATGCTAGTCATGCTAGTAGTCATGTTAGAATCATGCTAGTGACTTGCTAGTCATGCTAGAATCATGCTAGTGACTTGCTAGTCATGCTAAAATCATGCTAGCGACTTGCTAATCATGCTAAAATCATGCTAGCGTCTTTGCTATTCATGCTAAAATCATGCTAGCGACTTGCTAGTCATGCTAAAATCATGCTAGCGACTTGCTAATCATGCTAAAATCGTGCTAGCGACTTGCTAGTCATGCTAAAACCATGCTAGCAACATGCTAGAAACATGCTAGTAAACACCCTGGGTACCCTAGTAACCACATAGCAACACCCAAGCAACCACCACAGGCACCATAGCAACCGCATAGCAACACCGTAGCAACCACCCCAGGCATCATAGCAACCGCATAGCAACACCCTGGCAACCACCACAGGCACCATAGCAACTGCATAGCAACACCTTAGCAACCACCCCGAGTACCTTAGCAACCGCATAGCAACACCCTAGCAACAATCCCAGGCACCATAGCAACCGCATAGCAACACCTTAGCAACCACCCCGAGTACCTTAGCAACCGCATAGCAACACCCTAGCAACCAACCCAGGCACCATAGCAACCTCATAGCAACACCTTAGCAACCACCCCGGGTACCATAGCAACCACATAGCAACCACCCAGGGTACCTTAGCAACCACATAGCAACACCCTAGCAACCACCCCGGGTACCTTAGCAACACCTTAGCAACCACCCCAGGTACCTTAGCAACCACATAGCAACACCTTAGCAACCACATAGCAACACCCTAGCAACCACCTCGGGTACCTTAGCAACCACATAGTAACACCTTAGCAACCACCATGGGTACCTTAGCAACCGCATAGCAACACCTTAGCAACCACCCCAGGTACCCTAGCAACACCTTAGCAACCACCCTTAGCACCCTTGCAACCGCCTAGCAACACCTTAGCAACCACTCTAAGAACCTTAGCATCTAACTTGAAGCTTTTAAAATTACTTTAAACTTCAAACTATTTCAGACTGAAAACCATCAAACTTAAAACTTTTCTATCTATCTATCTATCTATCTATCTATCTATCTATCTATCTATCTATCTATCTATCTATCTATCTATCTATCTATCTATCTATCTATCTATCTATCTATCTATCTATCTATCTATCTTCAAGCTTAAAACTGCTGAAAACTGCTGAAAACTTCAAACTATTTCAGACTGAAAACAGTCAAACTTTTAAAACTTTTACAAACTTTAAAAACTATTTTAAACTATCTGGTGAGACTTTCTCAAGCCAACTTCAAAGTTTGTCTTGACGAACTTTTTTATCTAGTTATTATTCTTCTTCTTCCTATATAAAATTTCTGACTGCTACTCCTCCTAGAGCTTTAACTCTACAAACTCCAAACTCAGCCCAGATGTTCAGACTGGTCAGACTCGATATGCTATATCTTTTCTAACTGATCGGACTTACGGTTTTCCTAAAAATCCCGATTAAACCTGGGAAAAAAATCTCATTGACTTACATTGATGGAATGTTCAACTCCAACTGTCAAAATTCAAATTTAAACTGCCAGAATCCTTTGAGACTCAATCAAGCTTCCCTTCTATGTACTATATTTCTAATCCATTCAAACTCATTCAAACTCATCTATCTTTATCATCTAAGTCATGCTAACAATATGCTAATCATGCTAAAATCATGTTAGTGACTTGCTAGTCATCCTAAAATCATGCTAGTAACTTGCTAGTCATGCTAGAATCATGCTAGTGACTTGCTAGTCATGCTAAAATCATGCTAGAGACTTGCTAGTCATACTAGAATAATGCTAGTGACTTGCTAGTCTTGCTAAAATCATGCTAGTGACTTGCTAGTCATGCTAAAATCATGTTAGTGACATGCTAGCGACTTGCTAGTCATGTTAAAATCATGCTAGTGACTTGCTAGTCATGTTAAAATCATGCTAGTAACTTGCTAGTCATGCTAGAATCATGCTAGTGACTTGCTAGTCATGCTAGGATCATGCTTGTAACTTGCTAGTCATGCTAAAATCATGCTAACGACTTGCTAGTCATGCTGAAATCTTGCTAGCGACTTGCTAGTCATGCTAAAATCATGCTAGCGAATTGCTAGTCATGCTAAAATCTTGCTAGCGACTTGCTAGTCATGCTAAAATCATACTAGCGACTTGCTAATCATGTTAAAATCATGCTAGCGACTTGCTAGTCATGCTAAATTCATGCTAGTAACTAGCTAATCATGCCAGCAACATGCTAGAAACATGCTAGTAACCCCCCTGGGTACCCTAGCAACCGCATAGCAACACCTTAGCAACCACCCTAGGTACCTTAGCAACCGCATAGCAACACCTTAGAAACCACCCCGGGTACCCTAGCAACCGCATAGCAACACCTTAGCAACCACCATGGGTACCTTAGCAACCACATAGCAACACCCTAGCAACCACCCCGGGTACCTTAGCAACCGCCTAGCAACACCTTAGCAACCACCCTAGGTACCTTAGCAACCACATAGCAACACCTTAGCAACCACCCTATGTACCCTAGCAACCACATAGGAACACCTTAGCAACCACCATAGGTACCTTAGCAACCACATAGCAACACCTTAGCAACGACCCCGGGTACCATAGCAACTGCATAGCAACACCTTAGCAACCACTCCGGGTACCCTAGCAACCGCATAGCAACACCTTAGCAACCACCCCAGGTACCCTAGCAACCGCATAGCAACACCTTAGCAACCACCCTAGGTACCTTAGCAACCGCATAGCAACACCTTAGCAACCACCCCAGTTACCACGGAAACTGCATAGCAACACCTTAGCAACCACCATGGGTACCCTAGTAACCGCATAGCAACACCCTAGCAACAACCCCGGGTACATTAGCAACCGCATAGCAACACCCTAGCAACCACCCTGGGTACCTTAGCAACTGGTTAGTCATTCTAGCAAACATGCTAGTCATGCTAGATACATGTTAGAAGCATACTAGCGATATGCTTTTAAACTTTCACAACTTTATACTTTTAAACTTTTTAAACTTCTTTAAACTTTTTAAACTTCTTTAAACTCTTTAAACTTTAAACTTCTTTAAAACTTCTTTAAACTTTTTAAACTACTTTAAACTTTTTTTTTACTTCTTTAAACTTTATTAAACTTTTCAAACTTTTTTTATCTATCTATCTATCTATCTATCTGTTCAATCTTCAAGCTTTAAAACTGCTGAAAACTTCAAACTATTTCAGACTGAAAGTCAAACTTTTACAAACTTTAAAAACTATTTTAAACTATCTGGTCAGACTTTCTCAAGCCAACTTCAAAGTTTGTCTTGACGAACTTTTTTATCTAGTTATTATTCTTCTTCTTCCTATATAAAATTTCTGACTGCTACTCCTCCTAGAGCTTTAACTCTACAAACTCCAAACTCAGCCCAGATGTTCAGACTGGTCAGACTCGATATGCTATATCTTTTCTAACTGATCGGACTTACGGTTTTCCTAAAAATCCCGATTAAACCTGGGAAAAAAATCTCATTGACTTACATTGATGGAATGTTCAACTCCAACTGTCAAAATTCAAATTTAAACTGCCAGAATCCTTTGAGACTCAATCAAGCTTCCCTTCTATGTACTATATTTCTAATCCATTCAAACTCATTCAAACTCATCTATCTTTCTAAGTCATGCTAACAATATGCTAATCATGCTAAAATCATGTTAGTGACTTGCTAGTCATCCTAAAATCATGCTAGTAACTTGCTAGTCATGCTAGAATCATGCTAGTGACTTGCTAGTCATGCTAAAATCATGCTAGAGACTTGCTAGTCATACTAGAATAATGCTAGTGACTTGCTAGTCTTGCTAAAATCATGCTAGTGACTTGCTAGTCATGCTAAAATCATGTTAGTGACATGCTAGCGACTTGCTAGTCATGTTAAAATCATGCTAGTGACTTGCTAGTCATGTTAAAATCATGCTAGTAACTTGCTAGTCATGCTAGAATCATGCTAGTGACTTGCTAGTCATGCTAGGATCATGCTTGTAACTTGCTAGTCATGCTAAAATCATGCTAACGACTTGCTAGTCATGCTGAAATCTTGCTAGCGACTTGCTAGTCATGCTAAAATCATGCTAGCGAATTGCTAGTCATGCTAAAATCTTGCTAGCGACTTGCTAGTCATGCTAAAATCATACTAGCGACTTGCTAATCATGTTAAAATCATGCTAGCGACTTGCTAGTCATGCTAAATTCATGCTAGTAACTAGCTAATCATGCCAGCAACATGCTAGAAACATGCTAGTAACCCCCCTGGGTACCCTAGCAACCGCATAGCAACACCTTAGCAACCACCCTAGGTACCTTAGCAACCGCATAGCAACACCTTAGAAACCACCCCGGGTACCCTAGCAACCGCATAGCAACACCTTAGCAACCACCATGGGTACCTTAGCAACCACATAGCAACACCCTAGCAACCACCCCGGGTACCTTAGCAACCGCCTAGCAACACCTTAGCAACCACCCTAGGTACCTTAGCAACCACATAGCAACACCTTAGCAACCACCCTATGTACCCTAGCAACCACATAGGAACACCTTAGCAACCACCATAGGTACCTTAGCAACCACATAGCAACACCTTAGCAACGACCCCGGGTACCATAGCAACTGCATAGCAACACCTTAGCAACCACTCCGGGTACCCTAGCAACCGCATAGCAACACCTTAGCAACCACCCCAGGTACCCTAGCAACCGCATAGCAACACCTTAGCAACCACCCTAGGTACCTTAGCAACCGCATAGCAACACCTTAGCAACCACCCCAGTTACCACGGAAACTGCATAGCAACACCTTAGCAACCACCATGGGTACCCTAGTAACCGCATAGCAACACCCTAGCAACAACCCCGGGTACATTAGCAACCGCATAGCAACACCCTAGCAACCACCCTGGGTACCTTAGCAACTGGTTAGTCATTCTAGCAAACATGCTAGTCATGCTAGATACATGTTAGAAGCATACTAGCGATATGCTTTTAAACTTTCACAACTTTATACTTTTAAACTTTTTAAACTTCTTTAAACTTTTTAAACTTCTTTAAACTCTTTAAACTTTAAACTTCTTTAAAACTTCTTTAAACTTTTTAAACTACTTTAAACTTTTTTTTTACTTCTTTAAACTTTATTAAACTTTTCAAACTTTTTTTATCTATCTATCTATCTATCTATCTGTTCAATCTTCAAGCTTTAAAACTGCTGAAAACTTCAAACTATTTCAGACTGAAAGTCAAACTTTTACAAACTTTAAAAACTATTTTAAACTATCTGGTCAGACTTTCTCAAGCCAACTTCAAAGTTTGTCTTGACGAACTTTTTTATCTAGTTATTATTATTCTTCTTCTTCCTATATAAAATTTCTGACTGCTACTCCTCCTAGAGCTTTAACTCTACAAACTCCAAACTCAGCCCAGATCTTCAGACTGGTCAGACTCGATATGCTATATCTTTTCTAACTGATCGGACTTACGGTTTTCCTAAAAATCCCGATTAAACCTGGGAAAAAAATCTCATTGACTTACATTGATGGAATGTTCAACTCCAACTGTCAAAATTTAAATTTAAACTGCCAGAATCCTTTGAGACTCAATCAAGCTTCCCTTCTATGTACTATATTTCTAATCCATTCAAACTCATCTATCTTTCTAAGTCATGCTAACAATATGCTAATCATGCTAAAATCATGTTAGTGACTTGCTAGTCATCCTAAAATCATGCTAGTAACTTGCTAGTCATGCTAGAATCATGCTAGTGACTTGCTAGTCATGCTAAAATCATGCTAGAGACTTGCTAGTCATACTGGAATCATGCTAGTGACTTGCTAGTCTTGCTAAAATCATGCTAGTGACTTGCTAAAATCATGTTAGTGACATGCTAGCGACTTGCTAGTCATGTTAAAATCATGCTAGTGACTTGCTAGTCATGTTAAAATCATGCTAGTGACATGCTAGTCATGCTAAAATCATGCTAGTAACTTGCTAGTCATGCTAGAATCATGCTAGTGACTTGCTAGTCATGCTAGGATCATGCTTGTAACTTGCTAGTCATGCTAAAATCATGCTAACGACTTGCTAGTCATGCTGAAATCTTGCTAGCGACTTGCTAGTCATGCTAAAATCATGCTAGCGACTTGCTAGTCATGCTAAAATCTTGCTAGCGACTTGCTAGTCATGCTAAAATCATGCTAGCGACTTGCTAATCATGTTAAAATCATGCTAGCGACTTGCTAGTCATGCTAAATTCATGCTAGCAACTAGCTAATAATGCCAGCAACATGCTAGAAACATGCTAGTAACCACCCTGGGTACCCTAGCAACCGCATAGCAACACCTTAGCAACCACCCTAGGTACCTTAGCAACCGCATAGCAACACCTTAGAAACCACCCCGGGTACCCTAGCAACCGCATAGCAACACCTTAGCAACCACCATGGGTACCTTAGCAACCACATAGGAACACCTTAGCAACCACCCTAAAAATGGTTTCATATGAGGTGTGCATATAATATGGGACGTCCTGAATAAGAACTGATTATTGTTTTTTTCTACTTATTAGAAATGGGGTCAATAAACCCCTCTAAAGTGTAATAATGTCCCATATCTCAAAAATGCTACAGTAAAATGGTTTCATATGAGGTGTGCATATAGTATGGGACGTCCTGAATGAGAACTGATCATTGTTTTTTTCTACTTATTAGAAATGGGTTTTTTATACCCCTCTAAAGTGTAATAATGACCCATATCTCAAAAATGCTACAGTAAAATTGTTTCATATGAGGTGTGCATATAATATGGGACATCCTGAATAAGAACTGATCATTGTTTTTTTCTACTTATTAGAAATGGGGTCAATATACCCCTCTAAAGTGTAATAATGACCCATATCTCAAAAATGCTACAGTAAAATGGTTTCATATGAGGTGTGCATATAATATGGGACGTCCTGAATAAGAACTGATCTTTGTTTTTTTCTACTTATTAGAAATGGGGTCAATATACCCCTCTAAAGTGTAATAATGACCCATATCTCAAAAATGCTACAG
The DNA here is from genome assembly GCF_049309525.1 of Garra rufa. Lineage (NCBI taxonomy): Eukaryota > Metazoa > Chordata > Actinopteri > Cypriniformes > Cyprinidae > Garra > Garra rufa. The sequence goes on from NC_133377.1 coordinate 34,516,355, forward strand.
TAAAATGGTTTCATATGAGGTGTGCATATAGTATGGGACGTCCTGAATAAGAACTGATCTTTGTTTTTTCCTACTTATTAGAAATGGGGTCAATAAACCCCTCTAAAGTGTAATAATGACCCATATCTCAAAAATGCTACAGTAAAATGGTTTCATATGAGGTGTGCATATAGTATGGGACGTCCTGAATAAGAACTGATCATTGTTTTTTTCTACTTATTAGAAATGGGGTCAATACACCCCTCTAAAGTGTAATAATGACCCATATCTCAAAAATGCTACAGTAAAATGGTTTCATATGAGGTGTGCATATAACATGGGACGTCCTGAATGAGAACTGATCATTGTTTTTTTCTACTTTTTAGAAATGGGTTTTTTATACCCCTCTAAAGTGTAATAATGACCCATATCTCAAAAATGCTACAGTAAATTGGTTTCATATGAGGTGTGCATATAGTATGGGATGTCCTGAATGAGAACTGATCATTGTTTTTTTCTACTTATTAGAAATGGGGTCAATATACCCCTCTAAAGTGTAATAATGACCCATATCTCAAAAATGCTACAGTAAAATGGTTTCATATGAGGTGTGCATATAGTATGGGACGTCCTGAATGAGAACTGATCATTGTTTTTTTCTACTTATTAGAAATGGGTTTCTTATACCCCTCTAAAGTGTAATAATGACCCATATCTCAAAAATGGTACAGTAAAATGGTTTCATATGAGGTGTGCATATAGTATGGGACGTCCTGAATGAGAACTGATCATTGTTTTTTTCTACTTATTAGAAATGGGTTTTTTATACCCCTCTAAAGTGTGATAATGGGCCATATCTCAAAAATGCTACAGTAAATTGGTTTCATATGAGGTGTGCATATAGTATGGGACGTCCTGAATGAGAACTGATCATTGTTTTTTTCTACTTATTAGAAATGGGTTTTTTATACCCCTCTAAAGTGTGATAATGGGCCATATCTCAAAAATGGTACAGTAAATTGGTTTCATATGAGGTGTGCATATAGTATGGGACGTCCTGAATGAGAACTGATCATTGTTTTTTTCTACTTATTAGAAATGGGTTTTTTATACCCCTCTAAAGTGTGATAATGGGCCATATCTCAAAAATGGTACAGTAAATTGGTTTCATATGAGGTGTGCATATAGTATGGGACGTCCTGAATGAGAACTGATCATTGTTTTTTTCTACTTATTAGAAATGGGTTTTTTATACCCCTCTAAAGTGTGATAATGGGCCATATCTCAAAAATGCTACAGTAAAATGGTTTCATATGAGGTGTGCATATAGTATGGGACGTCCTGAATAAGAACTGATCATTGTTTTTTTCTACTTATTAGAAATGGGGTCAATATACCCATCTAAAGTGTAATAATGTCCTATATCTCAAAAATGCTACAGTAAAATGGTTTCATATGAGGTGTGCATATAGTATGGGACGTCCTGAATAAGAACTGATCATTGTTTTTTTCTACTTATTAGAAATGGGTTTTTTTATACCCCTCTAAAGTGTAATAATGACCCATATCTCAAAAATGCTACAGTAAATTGGTTTCATATGAGGTGTGCATATAGTATGGGACGTCCTGAATGAGAACTGATCATTGTTTTTTTCTACTTATTAGAAATGGGTTTTTTATACCCCTCTAAAGTGTAATAATGACCCATATCTCAAAAATGCTACAGTAAAATGGTTTCATATGAGGTGTGCATATAGTATGGGACGTCCTGAATGAGAACTGATCATTGTTTTTTTCTACTTATTAGAAATGGGTTTTTTATACCCCTCTAAAGTGTAATAATGTCCCATATCTCAAAAATGCTACAGTAAAATGGTTTCATATGATGTGTGCATATAGTATGGGACGTCCTGAATGAGAACTGATCATTGTTTTTTTCTACTTATTAGAAAGGGTTTTTTTATACCCCTCTAAAGTGTAATAATGGGCCATATCTCAAAAATGCTACAGTAAAATGGTTTCATATGATGTGTGCATATAGTATGGGACGTCCTGAATGAGAACTGATCATTGTTTTTTTCTACTTATTAGAAATGGGTTTTTTATACCCCTCTAAAGTGTAATAATGGGCCATATCTCAAAAATGCTACAGTAAAATGGTTTCATATGATGTGTGCATATAGTATGGGACGTCCTGAATGAGAACTGATCATTGTTTTTTTCTACTTATTAGAAATGGGTTTTTTATACCCCTCTAAAGTGTAATAATGGGCCATATCTCAAAAATGCTACAGTAAATTGGTTTCATATGAGGTGTGCATATAGTATGGGACGTCCTGAATGAGAACTGATCATTGTTTTTTTCTACTTATTAGAAAGGGTTTTTTTATACCCCTCTAAAGTGTAATAATGGGCCATATCTCAAAAATGCTACAGTAAAATGGTTTCATATGATGTGTGCATATAGTATGGGACGTCCTGAATGAGAACTGATCATTGTTTTTTTCTACTTATTAGAAATGGGTTTTTTATACCCCTCTAAAGTGTAATAATGGGCCATATCTCAAAAATGCTACAGTAAAATCGTTTCATATGATGTGTGCATATAGTATGGGACGTCCTGAATGAGAACTGATCATTGTTTTTTTCTACTTATTAGAAATGGGGTCAATATACCCCTCTAAAGTGTAATAATGACCCATATCTAAAAAATGCTACAGTAAAATGGTATCATATGATGTGTGCATATAGTATGGGACGTCCTGAATAAGAACTGATCATTGTTTTTTTCTACTTATTAGAAATGGGGTCAATATACCCCTCTAAAGTGTAATAATGGGCCATATCTCAAAAATGCTACAGTAAATTGGTTTCATATGAGGTGTGCATATAGTATGGGACGTCCTGAATGAGAACTGATCATTGTTTTTTACTACTTATTAGAAATGGAGTCAATAAACCCCTCTAAAGTGTAATAATGACCCATATCTCAAAAATGGTACAATAAAATGGTTTCATATGAGGTGTGCATATAGTATGGGACGTCCTGAATAAGAACTGATCATTGTTTTTTTCTACTTATTAGAAATGGGGTCAATATACCCCTCTAAAGTGTGATAATGTCCTATATCTCAAAGCGCTCTCAAGCGCGTTCTCTCTGGGCTGTTTCTGAAACTACCGTAATGACTTTAATATGCGCGCACATAGAACATCAATCGCGGCTGGCTTGACCGTGTTTTTCTGAACCGCGGCTGGCTTTACCGCAGTGTGTTCAGCAGTGTAGACATGAGCTCCGAGATGTCCGTCTGAGAATTATACATGACTGCACTTCTTTTAAAGGCATGTAAATACAAACACTCCAGCGATTGCACACAATAAATATAGAAGAATATTTTAAAGACCTGCATTGGGTGCAAATGACTTTTTTCATAGGCTTAACTAACAGGAGATGCACGGCTGCATTTATGTCTGTTAACAAAGACATCATTTGCACGTCTTTTAAAGGTATTTTAATACAAACACTCCAGCGATTCCACACAATAAATATAGAAGAATATTTTAAAGACCTGCATTGGGTGCAAATTACTTTTTTCATAGGCTCAACTAACTAACATGAGATGCACTGCTCAGTCTTCATCTGCATCAAAGACATCATTTGCACGTCTTTTAAAAGTATTTAAATACAAACACTCCAGCGATTAAACACAATAATAGTACAGTAATATATTACACAGCTTAAATGCTTGCTTATTAATGCTTTTAGGCTCAACCGCACAGCAACGCTTTCAAGCACGCGCTGCACACTTGTTGTATGGCAAGCCGTTTTAACCTAAAATACACTTAATCCACTATGGCAAGCTGTATTAACCTAAAATATACTAAGCATTACTTATCGTAATAGCATTTTTACTAGCAACAATTCAATCAGAGAGCTCTAAGTGTTCTGGGCTGGCCCTTTTGCCCGAAGGCTGCCCGGTTTGCTTCTCCAAGCCAACATTTAAAGTTTGTCATCGAACTTTAGCTTCTAGTTAGTTTTATAATTATTAATAGTTCATTATGATTTATGTATGCATGTATTAATTTTACATCAATTAGTTGTATTAGTTTTATTTACTTTTTAACATTTGCTATATTTGAATTTATTTTCAGATTTATTTAATTGCTAATTTCATTTACTTTATAACATAATACTTTTTTCTAATAAGATGTCATTTGTTAGGATTAGTTATTGTATCATCTAACATGAACAAACAATGAACAATATATTTATTACACTATTTATTAATCTTTGTTAATGTTAGTTAATAAAACTACAGTAATTTATTGTTTGTTCATGTTAGTTCAATGCATTAACTAATGTTACCAAACACAACTTGTGATTTTAATAATGCACATAAATGCTGAAATTAACATGAACTAAGATTAATACATGCAGAAGTATTGTTCATTCTTAGTTTATGTTAACTAATGAACCTTATTGTAAAGTGTTACCATAACATTTGACATACAGTATGTGACCCTGGACCACAAAACCAGTCATAAGGGTTAATTTATTGAAATTGAGATTTAAACATTATCCGAAAGCTAAATAAATAAGCTTTCAATTGATATATGGTTTGTTATGATAGGATAATATTTGGCTGAGATAGAATTATTTGAATATCTGAAATCTGAGAATGCAAAAAAAGTTCCTATTAATGCATATTCCTAATCAAAAAGTCTGGATATATTTACAGTAGGGAAGTTACAAAATATCTTCATGGAACATGATCTTTACTTAAAATCCTAATGATTTTTGGCATAAAAGAAAAATCAATCATTTTGACCCATACAATGTACTTTTGGATATTGCTGCAAACATATCTGTGCTACTTAAGACTGGTTTTATGGTCCAGGGTCACATATTTCATCACATTTTATTTTTATATTAATTTTAACATGACAAAAATGACATCTAGTCAAACCAGAGCAGTGAAATGACTCAAAATATATTGTAAACAAAAGTTCACAAACATTAAACTAATATGTTTCCATCTTTTAAAAGTCTGAGTTCAATATTTGAAATCACAGACAAATGTTGTGCATAACAGCTCAGCGTTACGTGTCCACACAGCAGGTCTACTGTGCAGAATGTACTTATCCAGCCTGAATGTTGGTACTCACTGTGTTGACGGCGTTTTAGTAGTGTGCTTATTCTTGTGTATAATGAATAAGCGTCCCGTTCTGTAAAAGGACACTAATGCACGACGTGCATTCTGCTGCGTTTGTGTACAGTAAGATCACGAGAAACACACACGCATATGCAGGTGAGCACACAGTGCGGTGGACTGAATAAACCGTCTGTTGCTTTATGCTTGTAATTGCTGGTCATTTGTCTGGTGCAGATCATTTGAATACAGCTATTGCTTTTGATGACGTTTTTGACTAATGGATCACTGATGTGGTCATATGAGTCCATAAAGCTTTCTTTCCTACTTTACTATTGTAATCCAGTGTTTTGTGGCTTTTACAATATGTTCTACCAAGGTTCAACAAGTATTGCATGATTTAAAATCAGTGCTTAATATCATTTTGAATGCTTTGTTTCTTTCTTTCTGGTGATTTATAAAATCGTTTTTGGGTTGATGGTGCAGAAGCAGCAGAATCTGACTCTAGACATCCTCATTATCTCATCTGTGTGTATCATCGCATTGTTGAGAAGGAAAAAATTGTGTGCACCTCAGCAGGACAGGACAGTACTGCAGTGCAGTGCACGTGAATGTGTGTGTGTGTGTGTGTGTGTGTGTGTGTGTGTGTGTGTGTGTTTGCACTACTGCAATAATGCTCAAAGCATCGTTGAGCTGATTATGAGTATATTAGTATATTAGTAGTTCAGTTTAAAAGGCAAACATAACTTTCTGTGCCACCTGTTATGTGTTTGAAATGAATTCTGGTTTTGTAATTGAAATGAATGTGACCCTGGACTACAAAAGCAGTCATAGCGCTCGGGCGCTTGCGCTCCGGAAGCGTCTGCCGTTTCTTAGCAACCATCAGCTGCGCTCTAGCTCCAAGCCTATGCATCTCCATGCATTGTTTCTTCTATTAGCGTCAAAATAATGGGGACTTGACAAATCATAAAGTTCAGGAAATCCCTGGACCACAATGATGAGCTGCTCCTCCATGTTTCTGCTGAGGTTTCAATGTAACGGAAAAACGTGAGGAAGCTGATTGGTTGGTTCATGTCACATGACCTGCGGTGCGCTTGCGGCATTCTGAAAAGTTGAGATGTTTTTATCTCGATGCGGCGCGGACGCGCCTGGAAAAAACGAGCGCGTCGAACTTGAGCGCGCAAAAGACGCTACATGTGAACGGCCCCATAAGGGTCACTTTTTTTAAATGGAGATTTATACATCATCTGAAAGCTGAATAAAGTTGTCCAAATGAAGTTCTTATCAATGCATATTAAGTTTGGATGTAATTACGGTAGGAAATAATATGGTTACAAAATATCTTCTTGGATCATGATCTTTACTTAATATCCTAATGATTTTTGGCAATACTTTTGACCCATACAATGTATTTTTGGCTATTGTTACAAATATACCTGTGCTACTTAAGACTGGTTTTGTGGTCCTAGGTCACAAATATGGATCAAATAAAATAGATATGGCTTTTATTTAATCCCATATACTAAATTAATACAATTAGGAGTTGCTTTTACAGCCTGAAAAGGTTTATTTGGTTCAACTTTGATTGGCTTTTTTTTTTTTCATGGACAATTGGACTCAAAAAATTTACCATGTTTTATGCTCTCAGAAAAAAAGGTACAAAAGTGTACATTTTTTAAAAGGTACAAAAGTGTATATGTAAAGGAGTAGTTCACTTTCAGAACAAAAATTTACAGATAATGTTCTCACCCCCTTGTCATTCAAGATGTTCAGGTCTTTCTTTCTTCAGTTGTAAAGAAATGATGTTTTTTGAGGAAAACATTTCAGGATTTCTCTCCATATAGTGGACTTCTATGGTGCCCCCGAGTTTGAACGTCCAAAATGCAGTTTAAATGCAGCTTCAAAAGGCTCTAAATGATCCCAGCTGAGGAAGAAGGGTCTTATCTAGTGAAATGATCAGTTTTATCATTTTTAATCTCTACACAGAGTACACACAGAGCTAGACAAGATGAACATTGAGGTTAAAAAGTTTATAAATTGTAATAAAAAAATAAAAATAACCGATCGTTTTGCTAGATAAAACCCTTCTTTCCTCGGCTGTGATTGTTTAGAGCCATTTGAAGCTGCATTTTGGAAGTTCAAACTTGGGGGCACCATAGAAGTCCATTATATGGAGATAAATCCTGAAATGTTTTCCTCAAAAAACATAATTTCCTTACGACTGAAGAAAGAAAGACATTAACATGTTAGATGACAAGGGAAAGTGAACTATTACTTTAAGGTACTTTTTGTGCACTTTTGGGGTACTTTTTGTATAGTTACAGTAGCACCCAAGTGACAGCTTTTGTAAGTTTTTTTTTCCTGAGAGTTTATTAAACCCTTTTCTGATTTCATTTAATTAATTCCTGATGAGTAAAATGGGTTAAAATGCTTTTTCACTGTAAAAAGTTTTTTACCAGTTTCTCAAACTTAAAAACTTAAGTTTAGACGCTGCCTTAAGATTTTAAGTTAAATCAACTTAAGTCATTTAAACTCACAAGTTATATCAACTTGTTTTTATTGTAATAAGTTAAAATGACTTGTAGTTTTAAGTTGATTTAACTTAAAAACTTAAGGCAGCTGCTAAACTTAGGTTTTTAAGTTGAATCTGGTGAAAACTTTTCAGTATACTGATTTCTGAAACTTTAGCACAAGTGTCTAATAAATTCTAATTGGAAGTGTAAAGGATTTACACATTCATTAGATCCAAAGTTCAGAAAAAAAAAAAACCAGTAACATTTTGGAATATTTTTACAATTTAAAATAACTGTTTTATATTTGAATATATTTTTAAAAGTTTATGTGATCAAAGCTATATTTTCAGCATCATTACTCCAGTCTTCAGTGTCACATGATTCCTCAGAAATCATTCTAATATGCTTTTATTTTATTTACATTTTAACATTTGATGTATTTCGTAAAACTTGACTTTATATTAATGAATGCTTTTTTATTTATTTCATTTACATTTTAGCATGGTGTATTTCATAATAAATTATTTCTATTTTATATTTATTTTTTTATTATTATTATTATGATCAATATAATCAATATAATCATCAATTATCAATTAAAACAACTGAGTAATTTTTTTTTTCAGGATTCTTTGATGAACATAAAGATCCAAAGATCAACGGTTATCTAAAACAAAAAGCTTTTGTAACAGAAAAGGGAGAAATGATAGAAATTAAGTGATGATGACAACATTATAACATTACAAAAGATTTATATTTCAGATAAATGCTGTTCTGTTGAACTTTCTATTCATCAAAGAAACCTGAAAAAAATCTACTCAGCTTTTTTTTTCTTTTTCTTTTTTTTTTACATAATAATAATAAATGTTTTGTTGAGCAGCAAATGAATATTAGAATTATTTCTAAATGATCACGTGACTGGAGTAATAATGCTAATAATTCAGCTTTAAAATCACAGGAATAAATTACATTTTAAAATATAGTCAAATAGAAAGCAGTTATTTTAAATAATAAAAAATATTTCATATTTTTGGATCAAATAAATGCAGGCTTGGTGAGCAGAAGAGACTTTAAAAAACATTAAAAATCTTACTGTTCAAAAACTTTTGACTGATAGTGTATTCAATTCCAAATCACACAAGTTTAAAGCAAATTCTTCCTGATTCACCAGTTGTTTCTGTTTTTTGACCTCTATAACAAGTTTTTGATCGTGGTTGAATTAGCAAAGTGCTTTATTTGAGAATAATTCTGTCGGAATTGCTTTTTAAATCCTAAACAATCAGTAATTCGGCAGGTGAGATGTCAGGGTCAGCGGGCTTAGATGAATGCTGTATAATTATATTCAGTTTGGTACAATGAATTGAATTGAGCTGGCACATTCAGTCCATCACTGCTGAATGTATCTGCACAGAAGTGGGGAATTGTGGTCCGTATGTGAATTGATCTCTTGAGTTTGGATTTTGAAATGGAACTGGCTGCATCCTCAAGTGACCAGGTGGCTCAGCTTGGCACGTAAACACGTACATTAGCAATGTAAAGTTTCAGCATGAATGCAGTTTGCTTCTTTTCAATGTGATTGAACGTTAGAGCAAACACTCCAACTGTGAGGACGTATTTAAATCTTTCAATTAATATCTATTTAGTTAAATATTTTTATTTATATATTAAGTTAATTTTAAGATTGCCGGTCATATTCAGATTCAGTTCCTGTTAAGTACAAAACTAAGTCCAAAGTCATATGCTTTAAACTACATCAGTTTGTGTTGTTGCACGCCCAGTGAGCAGTTCAAACAGATGAGTCACTTTAGAGCTTTAGTATGTCTGTGAATCACAGTATTTGATGGAAACTCAAACAAATGGGTCCAAAAGTCTTATTTTTGCATCATATTTGTTATTTTATTTACTTTTTAACTTATATTTAAAAAAAAATACATCTAAAAATGCCACCAAAAGCAACACATTTTTTATTTTTTATATTTAATTACTTCTTAACATATGATGTATTTTATCATTTTTTATCTTTACTTACTTTTTAACATTTAATAAACATTGTATTAATTTACAATAATTTGTATTCATTTATCAGCATTTGTTTAATGGTGTATTTATTTTTCTTTTAATGATTTTTATTTACATTTTAACATTTGATGTATTTCATAACAGCTTATATTGATTTAAATACTGTTTTTACTTCTTCTTTATATTTTAAAATGTAATGTTTCATTTTTATATACTTTTTTAACATTTTATATATTTCATATTTTATTTTTATTTACTTTTTTCATTGTATGCTATGTATTACATAGTATTGCACTTATTTTACATTAATCAATGTAATGTTTTTTTTTTCTTTTTGAACATTTGTCATTTCATATTTTATTTTTATATTGAATAATTTAATTCTGCTATTCTGCTATTGAATAATATTTATTTTATGTCAATTTTTTAAAACATTTGATATATTTCGTATTTTTATTTTATTATTCTATTTACTTATTAAACTTTATAATTGTTTACTGTATATTGAAGTATTTATATTTATTTTGTTTAAATTTTAAAATTGTGTATTTCATAAAAAAATTTGTATATTTATTTGAATATTATTACATAATATATTAAATATATCTATTTACTTTTAGCCTTTGATATTCATTATATTAATTTTATTTTATTTACTTTTTAACATTTAATGTATTACATAGTATATTAAATATACATAAATATTAATTTACTTTTAACCTTTGATATTTATTATATTGATTTTTATTTTATTTACTTTTTAACATTTGATGTATTTCATAAAAGTTGACTGTATATTGAACTATGCATTTTTATTTATTTTAT
>NC_133377.1:34528509-34675658 GCF_049309525.1 Garra rufa
GAACTGGACGATGATATCACTGAATTCATTGATGAACTGCCTTTAACTGAAAATTTATGGTTTACAATAATGCGTTACTTACACACTATTGTGCTGTTTAAATACTGTGCAGTTGCTTTGACACAATCTGTATTGTTAAAAGCGCTATATAAATAAAGGTGACTTGACTTGACTTGACTATCTCTGCAAAGCTTTGACATATTGACGCCAAACTTTGTGTGCACCATTGTCACCACACACTGACCACGCCACATCAGTTTAGTAACAGAGCGACCTCATTAACCATTAATAATGAAATTTCCAATAATGCTAATAACTTTTTATTGCATTAGCCTATTGCAATTATTGTAATCAAAATATTCCTTGGATCACACCGAGAACATAGATACCAATTTTGCCATAGTTAGCCATACTTGCTGTCTGACATTTTGAAAACCTACTTTTTCAAATTCTTTCTAAACCGTTCATCCAATTTCCACCAAAATCAAGTTAGATCATCTTCAGACTATGCTGACAAAAAGTTACAGATTTCGTGTTGATAGATAAACCTGCTTTTGTATACCGTAGTACCATAACAAATTTGAGGCATGATGCCAGATTATGTCTGAGGCTGTATCTCTGCAAAGCTTTGATATATTAACAACATTCTTTGTGTGTGCCATTGTCACCTCACACAGAACACACCACATCAATTTGAGATTGACCTATTGGTCAAAAGTAATAACCCATTAAACAACAATACTACAGATTTTATGAATGACTTTTCAGCCATCTTGTCTAAAATCATCCTAAAATGGCTTTAATTATTAATTGTTGCAGTTGGTCTGATGCTCAATGCCACGCTTGGATCCTCATTTTGCCTATGTTGTGCTTGGCCCCTTAGTTGCTGCTTGCAGCTATAGTTTTAAATAGTATTATTATTAAATAGATAGATATATTTATTCATTATATTTAATTTTTAATATTGTTATTTTTGGTCTTTTTTGTTTATATTAAATAAGATAGAGGCAGAAAGCAATGAGGAGCAGGACCTCCAGCTTATTTCTAGATGGATAGATGGATAGATTATCCTAATTATTTGTTAAATCAAGAGTGTTTGATTGCATTGTGAAGTAAGAGCATGTATTATTTGAAATGAGCCGCTAAAAAAAAACCTGAAACACTTTAATCAGCGTGCTTCAGGATGTTTAATGCTTCGTAAAAGCTTGACGCATTTAGTGTGGGATACTTTTGGAAACTCATCAGCACAGCGTGAGTGTCGATTAGCGCGTTAGAAGCCGTAATCTGGTGTTTTATTCATTTCTGTACTTGAATATATTTGCTGTAGGTAAAGACAGGTACTCTGCGGCATTCTGTGTTACCATGGGAACCGGACAGGATTCAGATGATTCTGTTCATTTGCACCGAGGGGTGACGCGGCACTGTCCGCTTCAGCCGCTGATTTATGCCTGTGTGTGTGTGTGTGTGTGTGTGTGTGTGTGTGTGTGTGTGTGTGTGTGTGTGTGTGTGTGTGTGTGTGTGTGTGTGTGTGTGTGTGTGTGTGCGTGTGCGTGTGTGCGTGTGCGTGTGTGCGTGTCTTGTGTTTGGATGCTTGTTTGTTACACAGTTCTTAAGAAACCAGCAGACTGTGTCCAGATGCTCATGGGCTTCTTTATCCTGGAGGTCATTGGCTGCTCTGTATTTGTGTAGTTGACCTGAATAATTTTGGTAAGATATGTCCAACAGACTATTTTTAAGAACATTTTGTTAATTCTTTTATAATTATGCATTCAATTTCATAAGCTCATACTAATTGAGCATCTGCATGCAATATTTGTACTTTGAAATATTTGATTTCACACTGCACCATTTAAAATGAACTAGTAAAGGGAAAAAAGGTGACGACACTGGAAAAAAATGGTGTACAAACAATTACCAAAAAAAGGAGCAGAAAGTTAAATTTAACATGAAATTTTGAAGTACACAAACTCAAATACTATTTTCTTGCAAAATGTACACCAATAATCTTTGATTTATTTTAGTTAAAATAAATAAATAAATAACTTTTTATTGTGTAGATACAAGGCCTAAAGTATATACTTTCACTTATACTTTAAACATAATATTTTTACATTGATGATGAAAAAATAAAATAAATAAATTCCAGAAAGGCCATGAACACATTATGTCAACTTATCAATTTTGTGTGGCTCATTGGTTGCTATGTGCTGCTTCCTGCATATTATTGGCTGCAGTATGGCCTATCTTGCATTTCATTGGTTGCTATGTGCACCATTCTGCATTTCATTGGCTGCTCTGTAGCCTGTCATGCATTTCATTGGTTGCTATGTGCACCATTCTGCATTTCATTGGCTGCTCTGTAGCCTGTCATGCATTTCATTGGTTGCTATGTGCTGCGTCCTGCATTTCATTGCCTGCTGTGTGAACTGTTTTGCATTTCATTGGTGGCTTTTTGCTGCGCCCTGCGTTTCACTGGTTGCTATGTGCTGCATCCTTTGATTTATTGGCTGCTATGTGGCCTGTCTTGCATTTCATTGGTTGCTGTGTGCTGTGTCCTGCCTTTCATTGGCTGCTGTATGACCTGTCTTGCATTTCATTGGTTTGCTGTGTGCACCATCCTGCATTTCATTGGCTGTTGTGTGACCTGTATTGCATTTAATTAGTTGCTATGTGTTTCGTTTAGTGTTTCATTGGCTGCTGGGTCACCTGTCTTGCAGTGCATTGGTTGCTGTGTGTTGTGTCCTGCATTTCATTGCTTGTGTGCTATGTTTTGCATTTGATTGGCTGTTGTGTGACCTGTCTTGGGTTTCATTGGTTGCTATGTGCTGTGTTCTGCGTTTCATTGGCTGCTGTGGCTTGGCTTGTCTTGCATTTCATTGGTTGTGTGCTATGTTTTGGATTTGATTGGCTGCTGTGTCACCTGTCTTGGGTTTCATTGGTTGCTATGTGCTGCGTCCTGTGTTTCATTGGTGGCTGTGTGACCTGTCTTGCGTTTCATTGGTTGCTATGTGCTACGTTCTGCATTTCATTGCCTACTGTGAGAATTGGCTTGTGTTTCATTGGTTGCTATGTGCTGTGTCCTGCGTTTTATTGGCTGCTGTGGCTTGGCTTGTCTTGCATTTCATTGGTTGATGTGTGCTACATCCTGTGTTTCATTGGTGGCTGTGTGACCTGTCTTGCGTTTCATTGGTTGCTATGTGCTACGTTCTGCATTTCATTGCCTACTGTGAGAATTGGCTTGTGTTTTATTGGTTGCTGTGTGCTGTGTTCTACATTTCATTGGCTGCTGTGTGGCCTGACTTTCATTTCATTGGTTGCTGTGTGATACATCCTGTTTTTCATTGGCCATAGTGTGGCCTGTCTTGCATTTTATTGGCTGTTGTGTGAACTGTCTTGCGTTTCATTGGCTGCTATGTGCTACGTTCTGCATTTCATTGCCTACTGTAAGAATTGTCTTTTGTTTCATTGGTTGCCATGTGCTGTGTCCTGCATTTCATTGGCTGCTGTGTGGCCTGACTTCCATTTCATTGGTTGCTGTGTGATACATCCTGTTTTTCATTGGCCATAGTGTGGTCTGTCTTGCATTTCATTGGCTGCTGTGTGAACTGTCTTGCATTTCATTGGTGGCTATGTGCTGTGTTCTGCATTTCTTTGGCCACTGTGTGAATTGACTTGCATTTCATTGGTTGCTATGTGCTGTGTCCTGCATTTCATTGGCCACTGTGGGACCTGACTTTCATTTTATTGGTTGTTGCATGCTCCATCTTGTGTTTCATTGGTTGATGTGTGGACTGTCTTGGGTTTCATTGGTTGCTCTGTGCTGCGTCCAGCCTTTCACTGGCTGCTGTGTGGCCTGTCTTGCATTTCATTGGTTGCTGTATGCTACATCCAGTAATTCATTGGCTACTGTGTGAACTGTCTTGGGTTTCGTTGGTTGATTTGTGTTGGTCTTTCTTTCTTTCTTCCTTTCTTTCTTTCTTTCTTTCTTTCTTTCTTTTCTTTCTTCCTTCCTTCCTTCCTTCCTTAAGAAAGGTCAGGGCATGTAGTCGAGGATTAATGATGTTCACATTTAAATCTACACCCTTTTTTGCAAATAAGAAAGTTTTTTTTCTCCATGGTATTTGTATCTGACTGTGGTACTGTATTAAAATTGCATCCCCTTACGATTTTGACGTAAATTAGATGCTACCAGCAACTTGTGTACACTTTATAATGTTAATAAGTGCTAGTGAAACACATTAAATGTGTGTGTGCTTGAGGGAACAGCTAATCTGGCTCAACACAATACAGGCGCATTTGATCCTTCTGGTTCTATTGTGTCGGCGTGGCACAGAATTATCAAATTTTTGTCACGCTGTACAATTCCTAAACAAGCTCTTTTGAGCTGCAGGATTAAAAGGAAAGTAGCTCATTCGGTACAGCTACTTCCTTTCTGATGCTTTTAAATGGGAAGCTGTTATTGCATTTCTCTGTCTGATAATCAACAACAGTGATGTGTCTCGTCCAATCAGCATCTCTGCAATCCTTCACCCATTGTGATGTAACAATAGGCCCCCGTCCAATTGTTCACTCCCATTGTTTGTATGTGCCCCGTGTGTGGCAGACATCAATAGTGTCTAACTGCACGTCTGTATTAGTGTGGTCAGCAGGTCTTTTGAGTGAAAGGGTTTCTGCTCACTGGTGTGTGAAATCATTAGGTCGTCTGCGCAGACGTACGTACATGATTATTACGCTGCGGAGGCCTCACTGTCTTATTTGCTCTCAGCAGGTGGTGATTAAAGCTTCTAAACCAGAAGCCAACCAACATAATGGAAGAACCATGCAGTTGCAGAGTATTTTAGTCAACTAATACCCATCCTGGACTTCTACTTTTCCCTCCATCTCTTTTATTCTATTGTACAATTTTTTTTAATATACATTTTTCTATTTGTGCTCTAAAATGTGTCATTATTTAGAATTTGATCTTTGCAAATGCAATCACTGGAAAATATAGGGTAGTTTACAAGTAGTAATAGTAAATCGTGTAGGATGGATAGAGCACAAATTGATGCAGGCAGCGTTGAGACATTTTTACATTGTGTTAGAAATGCATGAACAGGGACATCTTAAAAAGCTCACAACAACTTTCTGTGTTGATTCTGTTTTGATGTTTAAAGAAACAACTATTGTAGAAAGCGAGCTCCTGTGGGCTGCTTCTTTGAGCTCAGGTCTTTTGGGCAAAAAAAGAACAACACAAGCATTTAATGGTTGAGCTGTGGTGAAATTTTTGTGTCTTGTCAGACTTTATAAGCTTCTACAGAGAGTTTTCCGACTCTCCTTTCTCTCATCTCTTATTCCTCCATTATTTTTGAAGAAGATACCTTAACCGCCCGAGCAAATTACCAGAGACAAATGATGAGTCTGGCTCTAAAAAACGAAACGACCCTTAATATCCAGCGGAACCAGAATGGATGAGTCTGGCTGAGAGAACAAATATAGAGTGATGAGGTAGAGGAGAGCAATGAGGCCGGTATTAAATGGGCATAAAATAATTATTGTCATCGTAATAATCTTCCCAAATGACTGACAGGAGAATGTGAACCCAGCTGGCGATTCTCAAATTTGTTTTTGTCTCAATTAGCCATGCCACTTAAAACAGAACAAGACACTCAGTCAAAGCAAAAGAGTGTCTGAGACCTCCGTCCTCTGTGCTTTTTTTTTGTACACTTAGCTGCGATTTGGGCTAAGAAACTTAAGGTGAATATTTTATGAGGAACTGCTAGGAAGACTGATAGTCAAATTTGCTGAGTGGAGATATGGGCTGTTTAATCATATAAATGTTGTTCATGTGAAAAGAATCCACCAATAAGATGGAGAGGGCTTGGAAACACAGGAGACTGAAAGATGGAGGAGGTGACGTAATTTAATTTCCATAGCTGGAGCAAAGAGCCATCATCTGTACACATCTGGAATGAAGGGCTTCCATCAAATGGAAAGATGAGCGTTTACGCTGATGGCAGGGCGCTGGGGGAGTGGAGCGCTGCTGCAAACTGAAAGGCTAAAGAACATTCCTTTGAACATAGGGGCATCTATCTATCTTATCGTTCTATCTATCTACACTGTATGTCTGTTGTTCTATCATTCTGTCTATTTGTCCATCTGTTGTTCTATATTTCTGTTTGTTCTCTCATTGAATCTGTTTATCTATCCATCCATCCATCCATCCATCCATTGTTGTCTATTTATCCTTCTGTTGTTCTATATTTCTGTTGTTAATCTATCTATCTATCTATCTATCTATCTATCTATCTATCTATCTATCTATCTATCTATCTATCTATCTATCTATCTATCTATCTATCTATCTATCTATCTATTTGTGCTATCTATCTATCTATTTGTGCTATCTATCTATCTATCTATCTATCGTTCTATCTATCGTTCTATCTATCGTTCTATTGTTGTATCCATCCATCCATCCATCATGTGTTCTGTCTATCGTTCTATCTATCTATCTATCTATCTATCTATCTATCTATCTATCTATCTATCTATCTATCTATCTATCTATCTATCTATCTATCTATCTATCTATCTATCTATCTATCTATCTGTCATTCTATCTATCTATCTATTGTTCTATCATTCTATTGTTCTATCATTCTATCGTTCTATCTATCTATCTATCTATCTATCTATCTATCTATCTATCTATCTATCTATCTATCTATCGTTCTATCATTCTATCTATCGTTCTATCATTCTATCATTCTATCTATGTATTGTTCCCTCATTCTGTGTTCTATCTATCTATCTATCTATCTATCTATCTATCTATCTGTCTGTCTGTCTGTCTGTCTGTCTGTCTGTCTGTCTGTCTGTCTGTCTGCTATCTATCTATCTATCTATCGTTTTATCATTCTATCTATGTATTGTTCCCTCATTCATCATTCTATCAATGTATCTATCCATTGTATCTTTCTATCTATTGTTCTATCTATCATTCTAAGCTAGATAAAAAAAAAATATTGAAATGTCTTCAAGAAGCTCTTCATTCATCTCTTCATTAGGCTACAGAATAAATCCTGAACAAATATCTCCACACACACACACACACATGTTTGTTTTTGTGAATTGTGAGGACATTCCATAGACGTAATGGTTTTTATACTGTACAAACGATATTTGCTATCACCCTACACCTTCCCTACACCTAAACCTAGCCCTCACAGGAGACTGAGCATATCTTTACATTCTCAAAAAAACGTATTCTGTATGATTTATAAGCCTTTTGAAAAGTGGGGACATGGGCAATGTCCTCATAAGTCACCCTCTCCTTGTAATACCTATGTCATACCCATGTTATTACACCAATTTGTGTCCTGATATGTCACAAAAACATGGTACACACACACACACACACACACACACACACACACATGTTGGGTTTACATGTTTTATGGGGACATTCCATAGGCGTAATGGTTTTTATACTGTACAAACCGTACTTTCTATGGCCCTACACCTACCCTACACCTAAACCTAGCCCTCACAGGAGATTGTGCACACTTTTACTTCATCAAAAAAACTCATTGTGCATGATTTATAAGCCTGTTTCCTCATGGGGACCTGAGAAATGTCCCCACAAGGTCAAAATCTACTGGTATTCCTATCCTTGTGGGGATATTTGGTCCCCACAACGTGATGAATACCAGGTACACACACACACACACACACACACACACACACTGTTGGTGAGTGGATGGCAGTGTTTCTGCGGCGGTATGTAAATGACAGCATTGATTAAGTGGCGTGTGTTGACTCTGTAAGAAGACTCTGAGTGGATCTCCCCCCTGCGGAGAGTCACCCACTCACTTAATGACACACAAGCTAAACAAACACACACACTGCTGTGAGAGTAAGGGGTGCTTGCTCATCGAAAAACCCACAACCACAATTTTTAGGTGTTCTGGGTGGTTGCCAGGGTGTTGCTTTTTACAGTTGCTAAGGGGTTCATGGGAGACTTTGTTTTTTTTTTACTTGTTGATTTGCGGATGGTTTCTAGGGTGTTGCATTCCCCTACAAAGGTTTCATGAAATTAACTTGTTACTTTGTGGTTGCTGTTGTAGGTTGTTGCCAAAGCATCCCTATATGGAGTTACTAGTTCATACCATTTTGTTTTGCAGTTACTAGAATGTTGTGAAGGTGTTTCTATGTGATTGCTGTTGCAGAATGAGTTCTACTTGAGAAATTGTCAATAAAGATGATCTATTAGGTCATGCACAGATATATAAATGAATATGTCCAGTACCTCGTGATGGTGTGTGTAGTCTGTGGTTCTGCCACTTTGAATACAGAGACAGAGAGAGAAATAGCTGTATGCAGTGACATATAGTGTGTGTGTCGTCTTTCTAAAAATAAGATTCAGCACTTGCTGAAAAGCTGAAATGAGCTCTTGCTGTCACATAGCAACAGTCAGACTCACCATGGAGCACTTGACTTTCCCTCCTCCCTGCTCTTCTCCTGCATTAACCCTGCACCCTGTGAGTGACGGACAGCTGTCAGCACCAATCAGATGGATCACCTCTCAGACACTGGGCGGAACCTCTGGTATCAAAAGGGCTCAGGGGCCAGTCAAGCACGATGTGTGAATTGGTCACCTGTTTGACCCATGCATATAAACACACCTGACATTTGCCTTGTGGACCTGATCCTGTGGGTGTGTTTGTGTGAGTGGTGTCATTCTTTTTCTGTTCCACGTCTCTAATGGAACAGTCATGCCCATTATTATGTGTTTGTCTCTTGCGTTCAAAGAATTTTGATGATCGCTTTAAAGCCTAGTATCTTTTAGTCTTTTAGTGTGTGTGTGTGTGTGTGTGTGTGTGTGTGTGTGTGTGTGTGTGTGTGTGTCTGTGTATAATAGTATACTCTAATATAGGCTGAGATAATATGTGTATACTCTACTTAAAAGTTTGGGATCAGTAAGATATTTAATGTTTTTAAAGTGGTTTCTTAGGCTCTTCTAGGCTCACTTGTTTGATCAAAAATACAGAAAAAAAAAACAGTAAAATTGTGAAATATTATTGAAATTTAAAATAAGTTTTCTATATTATTATACTTTAAAATATAATTTATTCCTGTGATGCTAAGCAGAATTTTTATCAGCCATTACTTCAGTCTTTAGTGTCACATGATCCTTCAGAAATTATTCTAGTATGTTTTTTTTCTTCTTCAAGGCTGAATTAGTTTGATCAAAAATACAGAAAAAAACAGTAAAATTGTGAAATATTATTGCAATTCAAAAAAACAGTTTCAATGTTAATATACTTTAAATTATAATTTATTCCTGTGATGCTAAGCAGAATTTTGATCAGCCATTACTTCAGTCTTTTGTGTCACATGATCCTTCAGAAATCATTCTAATATGCAGATTTGTTTTGAAAGAAATTCATATTTTCATTCAGAAAGGATGTGTTAAATTGATAAAAAAGTGATAAAGTGAAAAAGTTTTTTTTTTATAAAGTGATAGTAAAGACTTATTTTGAATAAATGCTGTTCTTTTTAACTTTTCATACATAAAAGAATATTCCAAAATTAAACAGTTCCAGAATTACTAATAGTAGCACAACATTGATTAATCATCATATTAAATTGATTTCTGAAGGATCATGTGACACTGAAGACTGGAGTAATGGCTGATCAAAATTCAGCTTTGCATTACAGGAATAAATGATATTTTACAGCATATCAAAATAGAAAATCATTATTTTGAATTGAAATATTATTTCACAATTTTATTGTTCAGCCTTGATGAGCACAAGAGACTTCTTTAAAAAAAACCTTACTGATCTCAAACTTTTAAACAGAAGTATAGTATTTATTTAGTTGTAATATTTATTATATCTAAATATTAATTTACTATAATGGTCAATTATGTTTTATATACTCTTCTTTATTATATTATATCCATCCATTATTATATAATAATTATATAGTAATCTATAGTACTTTATTTATGTATTTCTATAGTATTTATTTTTAGTATTTTTACCTCGTTTTAAATTTTTTAATAATTGGTTCATGTTTTTATGTCCTTCATAAAAGTGTTGTTTAGAAATCCCTGTGGAGAAAACGAATAGGGAAAAAATTTTTAGAGCCAAGTCTGCTGAAAATCTGGGCGTTCACTATTGAGCGCTGCGTTTCTGAGACAGTCAGTGGGCGGTCCGTGGGTGTGCCGTCTGATGCTCAGGCAAGGTATCATCAATCTCTCTCCACCTCACTAACAGCTTTAAACAGTACAATCATGGCCTTAAGTATGTGGCAGGCTCCAGTGATGATGCTATTGATCTGTGCAAACGGTACTTTAAAAGCTTTACAGTTATTACAGATCCAAACAAATGGATGTTAAACCTCCTCCGGGCGGGCATTTTACTGTTTACAGTGCTCTGACTGCGAGACCGACAGCTGCGCTTGTGTTTACAGTGAGAAGAGTTTCGCTTTTAGGACTTGGACCATTTAAATCTCCTGGGAACACTGTTGGGACAAGTGTCAGTGTCCACTAATCACACAGATCAGAGGTCAAACAAGCTAATCTGCCCTGGCATTTGAACCCAGTGGAAAAACAAACAAATTCAATCTATATTTGCAGCACACTGGAGCCTTTAAGACATACAGTATTTATGTAAATGAGCTCTGCTGTGATTGGCCAGAATCTGCATAGTGGCGTTAAAGTTGCTGAATTTTTAATAGGTCAATATGTGACCCTAGACCACAAAACCAGTCTTAAGTAGCATGGGGTAATAGTAGCAATAAGCAAAAATAATTTATATGGGTCAAAATGATCGATTTTTCTTTTATGCCAAAAATCATTAGGATATTAAGTAAAGATCATGTTCCATGAAGATAATTTGTAAATTTCCTACTGTGACCAAAAGTTTGATTTCAAATGAATGAGAAGGTGTGTCCAAACTTTTGGTCGGTACTGTATATTTTTCTGTTTATTAAAGTTTTAACTCTACATTTGTGCAGTTTTCAGTGGCTTAGTGATATTTTTTAAATATATATAAATTAATAAATAAGTCTTTTTTAAATGGGTTTTTATACAAAAACTGCTTTTATGTAAAATTCACTTTATAAAAGACCCACATTTCTAACTTTAATTCATGGGGATAACATGGATAATTTCACATGGTTTAGTGTAAGATTTTTGCCCATCTTTTGGAAAATCCAGTTTTAAAAGTAAAAGAAAAACAACTACAAATAACTTTTACCAGTAGGTGGCTGCAGAGCTCCACTATTTGCTGTTTGCTATTTGACCACCTGAAAGATATTTTTTCACAAGTTTTTTCAGTTGAATTCATATCTACAGTACATATCTACAGTGGTCTGTACTGTATATCAAAACTTCATTTTTGATTAGTAATATGTATTGCAAAGAATGTAATTTGGACAACTTTAAAGGTGATTTTCTCAATGTTTTGATTATTTTGCACTCTCAGATTCCAGTAAATGAGATCAAGGTGGACTGGGTAGAAATTTTTTATTTTTTGTTAGAATAATTCTGCATTATATTCAAAATAATATCTGAATGAACTGAAATTAATGAACATGCAGTAATCAGAATAAGTTCAACATGTTCTCATCCGTGATTTGAGGGCCTGTTGAGGACACACACTTTAGGACATACGCACTTACAAAGCACATTAAGGCTTAAACAAATAAGAACAATACCAGAGGCCTGTAACCGCACACACAACTGTGTTAAGTTTAGAAATGTCAGGTAATTTGTCTTTTAAGGATGAAAAAGCAGCCTCAGGGGAGACTGTTGTGTTTCCTCCTAGGAAATCAATGGAGAGGCTGTTTCATTTAGAATGCGAGAGAAAAAGCAAAGCGTTTTAATATGAGCTTTAGAGAGTGAGAGGAAAGATACAGACAATGGGAGAAACACACTTATATCAGCTTGTGAAACTCGAGGCGACTGAGATTGATTCAGATGTTGCTTTTGTTTTGCGAGTTGAATCTGATTCATAATCTGAGCGGATTTCGTCCCTTTTTTTTTGGATTCGGCATTATGACGTCATCAGCCTTGTGTGCAGCATATTTATGAAACATTCATCGTTAATTATTGAAACAGCTCTGACGGCGCCTTCAGTTTGTTTTTGCAAGCGTCAATGGTGTACCAGTCCTAACGCCATGGCAAAAGTTTAAACAAAGCATGCTAATTGTTCTGTCGTTGGCTGCACAGATGAACACAGAACACTATTTAGAGCCCCAGCCTCAGAGGAGACAAGAGAGCAGTGTTTTTTTTTTTATTTTATTTACTGTATATTACGCTGCTGCCACACAGATCGTACTTAAACATGCAATAACTCAAACTCCTGTGTGTTTTTAACAATAACTTGCATGTATTTGACAGTTTAAGCGCAATAAGACATGAAAGAGAACTTAGTTGAAAAATATGGTTTAAATCACATGATTTCAAGGCTGATGAACATGATAATCAAAACCAAACAGATGTTTTTTAGCAGAGTATCTGAGGTACACTCTGTAAAGGCAGAGCTCTATTATAGAAAAGGGGGCGGGGAGCAGAAGCTCATTAGCATTTAAAAAGACACGCATGATAACAGTGTTTCTGCTTCCACTCAATATAGACATTTTCAAAATGATATAATAAATGATCTCTGCGATATTTTAGGCTGAAACTTCACAGACACATTCTAGGGACACCTGAGATTTATATTGTAAAAACAGGCGTAATAGGTCTCTTTTAAGGTAGTTCAAAGGCAGCATCCCATAGTGCATTGCAGCAACCTCAGTAAAAAAAAAAATTAAATGTTATTACAATTTAAAATAACTTTCTTCTTTTTGACTATATTTTAAAATGTGATTTATTTATGGGATGCAAAGCTGAATTTTCAGCATCATTACTGAAGTCTTCAGTGTCACATGATCCTTCAGAAAGAAACATGTATTGTTGTTATTAGTAATATCGTTATTGTTATTAGTAATATCATGTTGAAACTGTTGTGTTGCCTAATATTTTAGTGAAAATGGGTGTTTATCAGTTAGAGTTAGGGGTAGGGAGGGCTTTATTGTACCTATTAGCGGCATCCATTTAATAATTTTAATAAAAATTATAATTTACACTCAATACGTTATTATTGCATAGTGCTTCATGTACTACAATACTGAGGTGCAGATATCTGCCACTATTTGCACTAAGTAGTATAAATAGCATCTACACTACCAGTCAAAAGCAGTATAACAGTAATATTTTTAATGTTTTTTTTAAGAAGCCTCTTCTGCTCACCAACCAGAGTACAGCAAAACAGTAAAACAACTGTTTTGAATTTGAATATATTTTAAAATGTAATTTATTCCTGTGATTTCAAAGCTGGATTTTTAGCATCATTACTCTAGTCACATGTTCCTTCAGAAATCATTCTAATATATCATGTATAATGTTACAAAAGCGTTTTATTGCAGATAAATGTTGATCTGTTGATGTTTCTATTTATCAAAGAATCCTGAAAAAAATTACTCAACTGTTTTAGATATTGATAATTCCAATAATCATAAATGTTTCTTGAACAGCAAATCCGCATTATAGAATGATTTCAGAAGGATCGTGTGACACTGAAGACAGGAGTAATGATCCTGAAAAGTTTGCTTAGATCACAGGAATAAATTACATTTTAAAATATATTAAAATAGAAAGCAGTTATTTTAAATAGTAAAAATATTTCACTATATTTCTGTTTTTGCTGTATTTTAGATCAAATAAATGCAGGCTTAGTGAGCAGTAGAGAATTATTTAAAAAGCATTGACAATCATACTGTTCAAAAACTTTTGACTGCTATGGTTTAACTATAATTGCAAAGAAAATACTCATATTTAAACAGTGTAAATTAAATCTATAGCTGTTTGCATTTAGTGTAACTAGCATATCGCTTTAAAATACAGATATTTTCACTTTGTGTAAATAGAATTAATTTACAGTGTAAACAGCATCTTAGCATGGCTTTATTTACTTTCTAGTGTCAAAATCTCAAATCTTCTTGGGTCTTTGCTAGAGCTGTTTGCAAAGTGCATTGCTTAAATTACTCCCCTATAAATTTTCATAAAGGTTATATGCTGCCTTAGAAGTCTGCTGTCTATGTAGACTATCTTAATATGTTTTGAAACAGAGACTATAAATTATAAATGTTTAAAACTCAGCCACAGCCTTGCATCAGCATGATACACAAACAAAACCGGAAAAAAAATGATATTAGCGTTTACTGTGAATTATCCTTTCTGAGTCATTGTTTCTGGTGTTCCTGTTCTCTGACGTGCGTTTTTTTTCTGACGTATTTAGCCTTGATATAGAAGTGTGAATCATATATCCCATATGCGTACTATGTAACGACTGCCGGGATGACTTTGAATGTTTGCCCGTTTTCTGTGCATTAAAATGCTGCGACTAGAGCTACAAGAATTCGAACTCAAATTACTTTACGCAGCATTTCTCTGACAAATGACGACTCTTTTAAACACTAGCACTCTCTCTTTGTCTGCAGACAGCAGTGTGAATGTCTTTCCGGGGTTAAGACACCTCATCACTATGTGCTTAACACATCCAGCCCTCTACCGTGGCTGTATCAGAGGTTCATCTCTAAATCACACTCCGAGGCGACAGAACGGCTCCAGAAATAGTCGTTCAACTGCTTTGCTCTCGCTCTGTTCTGATGGACACTGCCCGGCTAACAGTGCGGGAAAACAAGCAGATAAATCAGTCTGGGCTCCGCCCACAGCACCCATCCGTCAAAGTGACGGGCGGCTCCAGACGCCCCCCTCCCTTTGATTTATGCATCTCGGCAGGGCACGCGCTCAGGCACGGAGACATCATAGTCACATCTTCAACGCCTTAGCATGGCAAGCTAATGATCAACCCACTCGCACAAGGGCTGAAAATAGCCAGCGCTGGCGGATAAATATGTTTTTTTATAGCATTTTTTCAGTGACACTTTCTAGGCATAATTAGAGTCGGTGGAAACAAACTTGGAGAATCAGGGAAAGCTTCATTAGCATGGCTGTCGAGTCAGCAGAAGAGGGAATTCTGGGACAGGGGTGGCATTAAGGCCACCAGCTGGAAGTTGTAGAGCCGGAGTGAAAGTTGCGGTTGTGGATCGGGCTGTGAGGGACGCACGCGTACACATGACTTTCCCCAGTGTGCGTGCTCGAGCCAGGCCGCTCTGCCATCTGTCAGCCTGGGCATCTGACTCTGGAAGACCAGCCTCTTGAAAAGCTCTTACCAACCTCCCACTGCCTTTCACAGCCATGCTTTCATTCTCTGCTTGCACATATCAGAGGCATCTTCAAATCACTCTTGATCCAGCTTTTGTGTGAAAAAGCATGATTAACTATTGGTGCAGAACTTTCTAATGTTAGCTTCACTATTGCTGGCGATAATATGTACTGATTTAATTACTGATACTGGCTTGGAGAGTTAGATTCAGCCAATATTGCTTTTTCACAACCAATGATTTTTACAGATTTTTTTTTATTATTGTTATTGTTTTCTGTTTGATAACACTGATTTTGAATTATTGATATGAAAATAATAATAATTATAATTATAATAATAATAAAATAAAAACAATATATAAACAATAGTATAATAACAATAATAATGTTATATTTAATTAAAAATATCATATATAATATAATAAAATATAATATAATAAACTATTTAATATATAATACAAACAATGATTTGTTACTATTATTATTATATAGGGTTTTTTAAGGCTACTACTACAAAAAATAATTATTTATATATAGATTTTCTATCAGATATGAGAATGAAAGAATGCTTATTTAACTGCTACTTTTTCTGTAATTATGTAATGTCTCTGTAATGTTAAATTATAGTTTGTTTTTATTTATTTATTGCTGTAAATATAGCCTACATTTTTGCTGCTTGTATGGTATACAATATAAAATAAATTATTATTATTATTATTATTATTGTTATTGTTATTATTATTGTTATAATAAATTATTATTTATTATTAAGAGCAATAACAACAATAATGTTATATATAGATATAAACAATAATATAATAACAAAAAATATATCATATATAATAAAAACTATTATTATTATTAATAATAATAAATAGTATTTTATAAGACTACTACTATTAAAAATAATAACTTATATATAGATTTTCTATCAAATATGACCATGAAAGTGTGCTTATTTAATTGCTACATATTTTTTAATTGTTGTAAGAACATATTATTAATAGTAGTAGTAGTAATAATAATAATTATTATTATTATTGTTGTTATTATTATTATTATTAACAATAACATTGTATATAAACAATGATATAATAACAATAATAATATTTGTAATAAAATATAAATAATATATATAATAACATATATAAAATATATTGTATACATAATAAAATATATCATATATAATAAAAATAATGATTATTATTAAGAACAATAAACAATAATTTGTGTATATTGTATATAAACAATAATATAAAAACAATAATATATGTAATAGAATATAAATAATACATATATAAAAAATATATATAATATATATTGTCTAATATAATATAAAATAATAAAATATATAATAAAAACAATTATTATTATTATTATTATTATTATTAAGAACAATAACAACAATAAAATATTGCATATAAACAATAATATAATAATAATAATAATAATATATATATAATAAAATATAAATAATATATACAATAAAATATGTAAAATATATTGCATAATATAAAAATATAAAATAATAAAATATATCACATATAATAAAATCAATCATTATTATTATTATTAAAATATAGTATTTTCTAAGACTACTACTAAAAGTAATAATTTATATAGAGATTTAATTGCTATTTTTTTGTTGTTAGAACATATTGTTAAATTATTTTATACTTTCTATTTTATTTATTTGAGGTTCTAATTTGAGTTTGCAATAAATATATCCTGAATTATTGCTGCTGGTACGAAAATAATTAAATAAATATATAAAATAGTATTAATAACAGATAATAATAATAATAATAATGTGGTATATATAAAATAAATAGTAAAATAATGAATAATAACTGTGTAATAATATTATTGTAATTATTGTAAAATAAAGTAAAGTAAAGTAAATATATTTATAATTTTAATTTAAAAATAAATGACACATTTCTCACTAAAACGGTGCATTTCTTGTAGTAGGGTATGATTAATTTAGTAAAGCTATTAATTTACTAAATTAATTTTCGAAATCAACAGCCCTACTCAAACCATGCAAGTATTTACTCGGTATAGACTGAAACTATTATTCCATTTCTGGTTTTCAGTTCTCTAGACTTTGCGGAGCTTGACTCAGCTGCTGTAAGTAAATGATATTTAGTTAATCAGAGACTGAATGAGAGTAATTGGCCTCATTAGATAATACCTGTTACCTCAGCGGGAGTCACTCTACTCCAGCGGAGACGCACACACACTCAAGCAAGTCTTATTTGATGTAGGAACAGGTTGAGATGTACTTTCAGAACGCTTCTAACAGCTATAGTTAGGTTCAGTCGTTTGATTTGTTTGTGAATCAGTTATTGAGATAATAATGATACTCTGCTGCAGGCATGCAAGTCAGCTAGAAAAGGATGGCGAATAGTGATCGGCGGTTACCGTGCTGACAGACCATGTGATCGTACGAGACGGTCGTTGATCACTCTGAGTGGTTGAAATATCGTCCTACATTGATTATGTAGCGTAATTAAATCCACCTGTCTGCACCCGGGGGTCTAGTATCTGCTCTGTTCTCGCTCTCTCGTGGTTAATGGTTGGACGGCTGGATCGATCAGCAGTTCTGATATCAGCGGCTGGTGGGAGACACGTGAGATCAGCTGTTGGTTTAGATGTTCCAGGAGCTGTGGTTCACCCCATCGTTCTGGGCGATGCATCAACACCACCTATCAACAGGTCCTCATAGACATCAAGGTCTCGATGTGGAAAATAGTTATGTGAAAATCTGTCTAGCTGTCTGCTGCCTACATAACGGCTTCCTTCTAAAAACACTTTTTTCTACTGCAGATCATTGTCGGTGTGAACACATCTGAAAGCAGCATCCGAATTGAAAATGATACCTTGAAATGACTAATTTGTAACATTCTATATAGGAAGAAAAAAAACAAAGAAAAAAAACATTTGTTCTTTGACTGAAATAAATCTTAACTGAAATAAATATATTAAAAAAAAAAAAAAAAAAAAAAAAAGGCAAAATTTCTCATTTTTATTCAGTTTAACTTGGAATATGCTAACATAACTTATACTATACTATAATATACTATACTATATTATACCATCTTACTTAATTAATAAATAAATAAATAATAAATAACACAACATACAACAAAAATTTACACAAATAAAAACAAAAACCACAAATAAAAATGAATAAAAACTATACTATACTATACTATCCTGTAATATACTTGCAAGATTTATAAATAAATAAATAAATGGCAAAAAAAAAAAAAAACTAAAATTGCCACTAATAAAAAAAGCACAAATTATAAAAACTATACTATACTATAATATACTACTATACTATACTGTAATATACTTGCAAGATTTATATATAAATAAATGGCCAAAAAAGAAACATAAAACAAAAATTGCCACAAATAAAAACAAAAACCACAAATAAAAAATTATAAAAACTCTACTATACTATAATGTACTACTATACTATACTGTACTATACTTGCAAGATTTATAAATAAATAAATGGCAAAAAAACATAAAATAAAATTTGCCCCAAATAAAAGCAAAAACCATTAATAAAACTATACTATACTATACATATGTACTTATTTGCTAAATAAATAAATGATAAACAAAATAAATCAATGACAAAAACATATACAAATATATATATATATATATATATATATATACATATACATGTAACAAATATTTCTACAAACAGCAACAAAAACACAAATAAAAATGAATAAAAACTAATTTTATACTATAATAAAAATTAATAAAAACATTACTGTACTGTACTCTGCTATACTATATTTATTAAATTAATAAATGACAAAAACATACAACAAAAATTGCCACAAAGAAAAATTAATAAAAACTATACTATATTATACTATAATATACTACTATACTATGCTATACTAACAAAATGTATAAATAAATAGCAAAAAAAAAAAGTGCCACGAATAAAAGCAAAAACCCACAAATAAACATTTATAAAAACATGTTATACTATACTATACTATACTATACTATACTATACTATACTATAATATACTTACCAAATAAATAAAGATATAAATAATTGACAAAAAAACGAATATTGCCACAAATAGAAACATTATTACTTATGTACTTGTTAAATAATTGATAAATAAAATAAATGAATGGCAAAAACATACAACAAAAATTGCAATCAAAACAAAAACCACAAATAAAAAGTAATGAAAACTGGACTATACTATACTATTCTTACTTACTAAATAAATAAATGACAAAAAACATACAACAAAAATTCCCAAATAAAAACAAAAAACACAAATAAAAATGTATAAATCTTTTTTATATATATAAAT
Organism: Garra rufa; assembly: GCF_049309525.1. Taxonomy (NCBI): domain Eukaryota; kingdom Metazoa; phylum Chordata; class Actinopteri; order Cypriniformes; family Cyprinidae; genus Garra; species Garra rufa. The sequence continues at coordinate 34,548,139 of NC_133377.1, forward strand.
ACTATACTCAGAAGTCGTGTTAACTGAAAATTGTCCATCTTTTACGGAATTTTTTTTTCAGTGGCGAAAAAATCTAAAGGCCGTCCTTCACATTAATAGATTAAACAGGTTGATATTTCTAACTTGTAACTGTAATTTCCAACCCTGTCCAGTTGGTGGCGAGTGCACTCAAGTGTGGCAACAGAGCATGGGATCCAGAACAAAAATGAAACTGTCACAAATCTTTTGCTATGCGTTTGATTTTGCACAGGCAAGTACCCAGTTACAGTGATCTAACACGCCACATTAAAGAGTGCCAAAATGGTATTTATTGCTTGAATTTCCTAATGAAATGGACATAATCTGAGAAATCTGAGACTGTGTTTTAAACAAAAGTAACAAAGCATACCCTATTGCAATTTTTTGGATAGGAGGCGCACTATGTACTGTTCATTCATTGACTGAAAACAGCATATAGATCAAAAGATCGAATGGTATTTAAGAATTGATACTAGTTCATTAAAATGATAATCTATTATTTTTATTTATTTATTTATTTTACCCAGCCTTAACATGTTTTGTTATATTTAGTGGCCTCCGATGTCAGTGTTACGGAGGCCACTGTTAAATATGGACAATTTTAAAGTCTATCGCAACCTCTGACTATACTATACGAAATAAATTAATGACAAAAACGCAACAAAAAATGCTTGAAAATTCATATTATCTACATAATATGTAAATAAAAACCCGATTGGAAGCAACTATTTGTGCCAAAAGAAAATGACATGCCAATATTTGAAATATTTCATTTAAAAAATATATATTGTTTAATGTAATGTATTTATTTATTTATTTTAGTTTTTTTAACAGATGTAACAGATCCCTTTACATGCATTTTGGGATTGCTTTCTTCCAGAAGTATACATGCAGTGCTGCTTTAGATTTATTTTTTCTTAATACTTATTACAATATTTATACAAGAACTGCCAACATAGACAGGAAGTGGCCATCTGATTGCATATTCAAATGTACAATGCATGCTTAAAGTTGCATTCCAATTACATTGCATTGAAAGTTGCTGCATGCTGATTTGGGGCAATTAGGCAGTGCAATTAATTAGAAAACATGCTGCTGTGTCCCATATGCATCAGGGGGTTCGTGAACGCAATCGGAGAGACTATCAAAGACCCCGAGTCCCCAAACAGTGTCTTGCTGCTTCACCTCAGGAGATCTTGTTCTTGTTTCCTCAGGAAGTGCTTTCCTCCTGCAAGTCCATCAGACCACAAAATCAATTTTTTTCCTCTGTAAATCATGTAGTTTTCAATCCGTAGGTCTTTTTGATTATTGCCGTCATGTTGCGAGTTAATGGCTCTGGGTTTTATTGACTGTAAATGACAGACTAATGCACTTCCATTAATAGATGTCAGATGTATTTGTAATGTGGATTCTATCTCCAGTCACTGCATTGCACACAGTAAGGAGCGGCTGTTCTGTGTGTGTGCGAGTTTTTAATTGAATCCAGCAGGTGAGATAATCACTGTGTGCAGCTCGATCGATCAAATCAACACATCTGCACACACACATACAGACAGACACACACCCAAGGGCATCTTTGCTGCACTAAATAACGGCCTCCTTGCACACAAAGGTTAACCTCTTAGTCACACTCCCACAGGAGAACCTGAGTGACAAGTACACATTTGCACTCACATTTGGTTTATTTGTTGTACAAAAAAACAAATAAACATTCATCTAGCGAAACTATTGGTTATTTTCAACAAAAAAAAAAATTACATTTTATATACTTTTTAACCTTGAATGCTTGTCTTGTCTAGCTCTGCGATGTGCATTCATACTCTGTTTACTCTGTTTCAATACAGTAGAGTATGCCGGAAAACTCCCATCTCATTTTCTCCTTCACTTCAAAATTGTCCTACATCGCTGCAGAAGTACTGACCCAGTGTATACGAAGTGAATGTGCGAAGGTCGAACGCCCTTTTTTAAGTTGGAAGAGAAAATGAGATGGGAGTTTTTTTCAATTCTGACTTTTCTTCTCACAATTGCAAGTTTACATCTCACAATTCAGATTTTGTGATTCAGTATCAATTCAGTATTGTGAGATATAAACCCGCAATTTTTACCCTTGAAAATTGGACTTTATAACTTGCAATTTCAAGTTTATATCTTGCAAATGTGACACTTTGTGTGATTTCATATCTCACAATTAGGACTTTATAACAAATAAAAAGTCAGAATTGTGAGGAAAAGGTCAGAAGTGAGAGATAAACGTGCAAGTTGCAAGGAAAAAAACACCAAATTGTAATATACAAACTCACAATTCAGAATTTCTTCTCACAAATGCGAGTTTGTATCTCGTAATTTTACATTTTTCGAGTTTATATCTTACAATTTTGACTTTATAACACAAAATTGCGAGTTTATATCGTGGAGAGATATAAACTCACATTACGACATCAAGTTACGAGATGAAAGTCAGAATTGCAAGTTTTTATCTCACAGTTTTGAGAAAAGTCTAAATGGTCAGGAAAAAGACAGAATTCAGGGATATAAACTTGCAAATTGCGAGAAAAACATCAAATTACAAACTCGCACTTGTGAGAATAAAGTAAGAATTGTGTTCTTTAGAGTTTATATCTCACACTTCCAAATTTATAACAAGTTTATATCTCGATTTTGAGAAAAAAAGTTCTGAACTATTGCAAGTTTATATCTCACAGTTTTGAGAAAATATCTAAATTATCAGGAAAAAGAATTGAGAGATATAAACTCACATATTGTGAGAGAAATGTAAAATTATAGGAGACAAACTCGCATTTGCAAGTTTATATCCTGCAATTCTAACTTTATAACTCACAATTGCGAGTTTATATCTCACAATTTTAAGGAAAAAGTCAGAAATGCGAAACACAAACTCACATTTGTGCGAAAAAAGTCAGAATTGTGAGTTCATATCGCAATTGTGACTTTTTTTAGCGAGTTTATATCTCACAATTCTGGCTTTATAATTTACAATTGCAAGTTTATATCACAATTTTGTGAAAAAAAAAGTCAGAATTGTAAGGAAAAAGATAGATTTGAGTAATATAAACTCACAAATTGTGAGAGAAACATCAAATTACGAAATACAAACTCGCATTTGCAAGGAAAAAAGTTTGTATCTCGCAATTCTTTATTAATTCTTTATCTCAGAATTGAGTTTATATCTCACAATTTTGAGAAAAAAAGTCAGGATTGTGAGGAAGAAGTCAGAATTGAGAGATATAAACTCGCAATTGCGAGAAAAAGTCAGAAATGTGAGATAGAAACTCACATTTGTGCAAAAAAGTCAGAATTACAAGTTTATATTGCAATGTGAGTTTTTTGCGAGTTTATATCTCACAATTCTGACTTTATAACACACATTTCTGACTTTATAACACACAATTGCGAGTTGTGAAAAAAAAGTCTGAATTGTGAGGAAAAAGACAAAATTAAGAGATATAAATTGCAAGAGAAATGTCAAACTCGCATTTGCAAGGAAAAAAGTTAGAATTATGAGTTTATATCTCACAATTGTGAAAAAATTCTGAATTACAAGTTTATATCTCAAAATTCTGACATATAACTCACAATTGCAAGTTTGTATTTTGCAATTTTGACTTAATTTCTCAGAATTGCATTTTAATATCTCACAATTCTGAGAAAAAAAAAGTCAAAATTGCGAGTTTGTATCACGCAATTCAGAAAAAAAAGTCAAAAGTAAAAATAGTTAACCCAAAAATAAAAATTTGCTATGAATGTCCTCACCCTCAGGCCATGCAAGATGTAGATGAGTCTGTTTCTTCAACAGAATGGAAGAATATAACATTACATCACTTGCCCACCAATGGATCCTCACTGAATGGGTGCCGTCGGAATGAGAGTCCAAACAGCTGATAAAAACATCAGAATAATCCATAAGTAATCCACACCACTCCAGTTTGTAATAAACAAATCCATAAATACGATGTAACTCCAAACAGTGGCTTCCAAGCTTAAGTACTAGTCCTGATTACAAAATTGCTTTTTGCAGTAAAAAAGTCGTTTTGTCTGAATCAGGTGAGAAGTATGTCAAGATCAAGCACTATTTACAAGCCAAAACAGTTTTTAACAAATATGTACATGGATTTTGATGTGAGAGAACAATGGGATGGACTATTTTACTGAAGGAAGTATTATTATGAGTCTTGATAGACTCATCTTTTAGCCGAAACCTGGAACTGTTATGTTTTTCTCAGCTGTTTGGACTCTCATTCTGGCGGCACCCATTCACTGCAGAGCCTCCATTGGTGAGCAAATGATGTGATGCTAAATTTCTTCAAATCTGTTCTGATGTAGAAACAATCTACATCTTGTATGGCCTGAGGGTGAGTATATTTTCAGCAATAGTTTTAGGTTTAAGTCGTACATTTAATGTTTTTTAGATCATGGTCTCATTCTAGGCAATCACAGAAACAAATTTAACCTGCCCTAGGTGTGTAGCAATAAATAACGCTAATCATCATTAAACTGACATTAGCAGATGTTTCAAACAGCAAATACATGTCAACATACTGTATGTGTCTGTCAAACATGCAATCACCAATAAAACACAGCGAGAAATTATGCTTTGTGTCGCTGATGACTATTGAATGTCAGACCATTTTATGAAGCGTAATCTTTTGTGCACATTGATCTGTGCCTGCAGGTGATGTTCCTCCGCGTTTTATTGCTGTTTTCTCCATGAGCATGTCAACCACTGCATTTAGCTTCTTAAATATTTGATGCCAAAACAAATGCACTGAGCTTCTCAGCCAAACGATGAGAATAATTTCTCTCTTTGAAATATTAATGCTGATGTCTAGCCGCATTTCATTGCAATCATCCATAGGGTTTCTGCATGTTCTCTGTATTGGCAATCTGCAAAATGTTTTTTGAGAATGTTTTGTACAAGACTGTGGAGTAAGTACCATCAATTCTAAATAGAGTAAGCAGAGTTTAGCAGATTGTTGTGCCCCTAAATGGTCAAGTATGAAGAGGGTAAATGCTAAAAATTATTATTAATATTAATAATTCTTTAGTTATTATGGGGTTTTTAAAAATCACATTTATGGAGTAAACTTTCATTTGTGTGGCATGCATCATTTGTTGAAATGAACATAATTAATTGATTTAAATAAATTATACTTTTTAATGTAAAAAAAATCTATTAAGACAAAAACATTATACATTTTGAAACTCAATGAAAGATTCAGCTTTCTGAGTCCTCGTATGCCTCTTAAATGATAACTAGTAAAGTCTAGACAGCTACATCTGTTACATCTTGTTTTTCTTTTATTATACAGTTTGTTGTGATCACAGTACTTATTTATTTTTAAAGACTGTATGTTTTATTTTTTCTTCGATTCTTGATTGTACAGTGTCATTGAGAGTATTGGAAAGACCAATAATAATAATAATATTAATAATAATTTATTATGCAATATTAGGAATAGTTGCTGCACAATGGTTATTAGTATTATTAGATAATATGGTAACACTTTACAATAAGGTTCATTAGTTAAACATTAGTTAATGTATTAACTAACATGAACTAACCATGAGCAATACATTTGTTACTGTATTTACTAATCTTTATTAACGTTAGTTAACGGAAATACAGTTGTTCATTGTTTGTTCATGTTAGTTCACGCTGCATTAACTAATCTTAACAAAATTTTAATAATGCATTAGTAAATGTTGAAATTAACATTAACAAAGATTAATAAATGCTGTATAAGTGCAGTTCATTATTAGTTCATGTTAACTAATGTGGTTAACTAATGTTAACTAATGAACCTTATTGTAAAGTGTTACCGATAATATTATAATAGTCTTGTTGTTGCTATTGTATTTATTTATTTTTTCATTTTATTTAGTTTAATACAATTTTATTTCACTTAATTTAATTTAATTTTATTTCATTTAAATTCATTTTATTGAATTTTATTTTATTTTATTTTATTTCATTTCATTTCATTTACCTTCATTTTTATTTATTTTTTTAATTTTAAGTTGTAATTCATTTAATTTTATTTCATTTGTATTTGGTTTTTCTTTATTTTATTTTATTTCATTTAATTTCATTTAGTTTTAATTTATTTAATTTCACTTTATTTTATTTTATTTCATTTGATTAAATTTCATTCAATTTAACTTATTTGTTTCATTGCATTAAATTTCATGTCATTTAATTCCATTTTATTTAATGTCTTTTTTTATTAAATTAAATTTCATTTAATTGTATTAAATTTCATTTAATTTTATTTAATTCATTTATTATTTATTTGTTTATTTTTTATTTAATTTAATTTGATTTCATTTCATAAAATGTAATTCCATTTTATTTTATCTATTTCATTTTATTTAATTTAGTTTTAATTAATTTCATTTTATTTATTTGTTAAATATTTTATTTTGTTTAGTTTTAATTTAATTATATTTCATTTAATTTTATTTCTTTTTTATTTTCATTTTACTTTATTGTATTTCATTTTATTGTATTTCATTTAATTTCAATTTATGAAAATTTCATTTTATTTAATTCCATTTTATTTTATTTTTTTCGATTAAAAAAAAGATTAAACATGTTTTATGCTAAGAGTTGATAGCTTAATGTGCTAACATTAGACTGTTGGCCAATCAGCCATTTGCCCTGGTTGAACCTCTTGTGTGCTAATTGCGTTTACCTATCTAGAATTTCAAATAAGTCACTATTGTGGTACCATTTCAAATTTCCTAGTGAGTGGCTGGTGAAGGCAGTAGAGAGAGAGGAGTCTCACTAGGCTCAGTAACAGAGTGCCTAAGCAGAAGGCCTGTATCTGTCTGCTATCAGAGCATTTGGCTTCGTTTCTCCTTCAGGGTCAAAGTTCCTCCCGCCTCACTGAGTAATACTGAAATCGGCTCCATATGATTTGTTCCCTCAGGACCGTTCACTCTGTCATGCGGTGTGAAATGGCTCTTGTTCAAGCTGTAAAAGGTCCACTGATGGCTCCACAGACGTCCAGACTATGATTGGCCAATCACTGATCCCCTTGCGTGTGACTGGCCGGTCGCTGGTGGCATGGCAGAATGTAGCGTGTCTTTTTGAACATGACCATCTGCTCTATGCACGCAATGCATGTGAGACGACCAGCGTGCACACACACACCGGTGCAGTCACTTGAACAAACCTGCACTACGGAAAGACAAAGATATTGTTGTGTGATTGAAAAGAGAGACTGATAGATGGTTGTCTGTCTCAGCAGGGTTCTGAGACTCGACTGGTGATCAGGGAATAAATGTTCAGCTGAAGAGAACTGAACAGGAAGCTTTTAGGTTTAGAGAGAGGAAAAGTGACTGATTTAAGGTTGTTTAGAGCGAGGGAACTGTGTCTCCATCCTGGTCTCAGGTGTCTTTTCTAGCTGCCCATGACCATCTGTCTGTATGGTGGTGTAAAGTCAACATTAAAATCAAAATCTGCTTCTTTTTTTTACTCTGTGCTGATGTCATTAGGCCCTCTTATTATTCAGGTAGAGACACTTTTGAGCATCCAGTCAGTTCCAGGTGGATAAAAATCAAGTCCTTCCCTACATTTACCCACTTCACATTGTAGAAGTGGTTTGTGAACAGCATTTCACATTGACTTTAGGGTTGTTGCCATATCTTGTAAAAATAGTTATTACTAATCTTTATTTAGGAGCAGACCCCCTTTAGCAAATTCTTTTTCCGTTCTGTTGTTTTACCTATCTATCGTTCTATCTATTTATCATTGTATCTATTGTTGTGTTGTTTTACCTATCTATCATTTAGTTTTTTTTTAATCTATCGTTCTGTCATTTTACCTATCTTTCGTTCTGTTGTTTTATCTATCTGTTATTCTATTGTTCTGTCTATCATTCTATTTATCGCTCTCTCATTTTACCTATCTACTGTTCTGTCATTCTGTCATTTTACCTATCTATCATTCTATCATTCTATCTATCGTTCTGTCATTTTACCTATTGTTCTATCTATCATTCTGTCGTTATGTCGTTAAGTCATTTTACCCATCTATCATTCTGTTGTTCTATGTATCGTTTTATTATTGTTGTTTTACCTATTTATCGTTCTCTCATTTTTCCTATCTATCATTCTGTTTTCTCTATCATTCTATTGTTCTATCATTCTATTTATCGTTCTGTCATTTTACCTATCTATCGTTCTATCTATTCTGTCATTCTGTCATTTAACCTATCTATCGTTCTATCTGTCATTCTATCATTTTACCAATCATTCTAACTATCACATTCTGTCATTTTACCTATCTATCATTCTATCTATTAATCATATCTTTCATCTATCGTTCTTTCCATCCATCCATCATTCTCTTGTTGTTATCTATCTATCTATCTATCTATCTATCTATCTATCTATCTATCTATCTATCTATCTATCTATCTATCTATCTATCTATCTATCTATCTATCTATCTATCTATCTATCTATCGTTTTATCATTCTATCTATCTGTCTGTCTGTCTGTCTGTCTGTCTGTCTGTCTGTCTGTCTGTCTGTCTGTCTGTCTGTCTGTCTATCTATCTATCTATCTATCTATCTATCTATCTATCTATCTATCTATCTGTCTGTCTATCTGTCTGTCTGTCTGTCTGTCTGTCTGTCTATCTAAGGGTGTCACGATCCTCCAAATCCTCGATTCGATTACATTTTCGATTCTAAAGTCACGGTTCGATTCGATTCTCGATTTAAAAAAGAAAAATTTGAAAGCACAAGCTATGCCATTTTAAGACTTTTATGCAATATAATAATATCTGACCTTTGTTCGCAATGTAGCTGTGAGATGTGTTCTACTTGGGATTTTGTAGCGCGGTTCTAGCACGCTAACTAAATGCCTAAAACCGGAGTTTTCTACTACTGAATAAGGTTTAATGTCCGCGGCTATAAACACTCCTACCGCGCTTGTAATTGCCTTTGACGGGAGACGGGAGAGTAGTTTGTGTTACACTTGTCGGTTTAACAGATAAATCTATGTTTTTGTGGTGCCTGCGGTGATGCCCTGTCATGTTAGTCGTGCTGCCGGTGGAATAATGTAGTATACGTACAAAGCAGAGCTTGCAAACTGTGTTTTTTTTGTCGACAACACGAACGTTGTCAACATAACTCACTGGAAGTCCAAAATACTTCCACACCGGCGACTTCAGTGAAAGAGGAGGGGGTTCAAGTTCTGTCGACGGTCTCCTGCATCTGCAGTTGCCATGCTATCTTTTGGCTGTTTGTTGTAGCTGTTAGGTTAGTCTCAGCCTCAGACGTCACGCCCACGGAACGTTGGCTAAACGTCTGATGCATATGGTACACTTAACTGGAAACACTTCAGGAATGTCGAAGTCGTCATCTGATTAGTTGAAATTTCCGGGAGACGCGAGTGTCGCGTTTATTTTCGGTCCGCCGGGAAACAAAGCGCAGACTGATTTACTCGGCGTTTTGCTAAAATGTGCTTATGCAGACGCCACTGTTGTTATACACATTTTCGACGTTCGCGAACAAATTACTGACTTACTGCTTGTTCTCCCTCTTCCTATTTAACTTTAAATGCTGGTTATTTCAATGACTGACTTGTTGCGTGCCAGTCTGTTGTTGTGGGGGCATTTCCATGCAACGAAACGTGACGCTGAATGAAACGAACTGTGATTGGTTGTTTGACATGTCGATCAAACGGCCTTATGGGCGGGCCTTGGCCAATAAAAGCTGCCATGAATTCCAGACCTTCAGCCGTCAGTCTGAAGGTCTGGCTACGCGAGACTACTGTTAGGTTGACTCGCAGCACTTCAACAAGCGTGTGTTTTTTTTTTCCACTTGGCAAGCCAAGATGACGTGACATGGGTCGTGGCAGCATCGACGATTCAATTTTTTGATTCGATAATCGAGATTGTGCATGAATTTCGATCAATTTCGATTTAAAATCGAAATTGTGACACCCTTACTATCTATCTATCTATCTATCTATCTATCTATCTATCTATCTATCTATCTATCTATCTATCTATCTATCTATCTATCTATCTATCTATCTATTGTTCTGTCATTCTATCTGTCATTCATATCTATCATCTATCGTTCTTTCCATCTATCCATCTATTCATCATTCTCTTGTTATCTATCTATCTATCTATCTGTCTGTCTGTCTGTCTGTCTGTCTGTCTGTCTGTCTGTCTATCTGTCTATCTATCTATCTATCTATCTATCTATCTATCTATCTATCTATCTATCTATCTATCGTTATGTCATTCTATCTATCATTCTTTCTTTCTATCATCCTGTCATTCTTTCCATCTATCTATCATTTTAGCTATTGTTCTACCGCTCTATCTGTTTATCGCTTTATCAGTCGGATCGTCTATCATCTATCATTGCCTATCGTGTCTATCGATCCATCTATCTCTCGTGTCTGTCTATCGCTCAATCGTTCTATCTGTCGTTCCATCCATCCATCCACATTTTTTTGTACATCTGTCTCAGTGTCTGTCGTTCATCAAATATCCATATGCAGATATAATAAGCATCATGTTCAGTCCATGCTAATTTAATGCAAATGTGTTTTGTTTTTGTTTGTGCTTTTTCCCCCTCGTCTCGCCTAATGAAGCTCTCAGAAATCTGCTTCAGAGACGTGTACAGGTGTGCGCATAATGAACGCAACACTTCCAAGTATAAAACCATACCAAATTAAATCTAACATGATGAATAAATTACGACCGTGCGATTATAATGAAAGATGAATCTTATTTAGCTGTCATTACATATGCGCTGCTCTCGGATAACAAGTCGACTGCTCTTTCTCACTGTATTAACCCAGAGGTCTATGAGGGCTTATGCCATGTTTTACCATACATACTATATACTGCAAATGCACATTAACATTAGTGTGCCTGCAGTGCTCAGATTTTATTTTAAAGTATGCATCCCTGCATAAATTGCCAAATTTGGTGAGGGTTCTCTTTAAACTCTTTCTGATTTTCAAAAAATATATATTTTTAATGTGATGTCCCCATACTGGAATATTTATACTACATACTAAAAGTCTGTGTTTAAATGTGTGTTGTGGTTGTATGTGAAGTGAAATTCAGTCTGTGGTTGTCCGAGTTCATCATCCGCTGTGCTAACTGGCTAAAGGTTAGAACTAAGAGCTCTTAATGCGGACTGATCTGTCCTTAGTGAGATATCATTATCTCTGTCAGCTCTGGCTGCTGGATCCTCTGTTTGCTTGCTGTGATTAATGCATCTGTTTGGGTCTGAAGCCTCATATAGAGACCAGACTGATGAATATCACCATTATCAAATGTGCATGTGTGCTTTTCAGCCTTGAAATATATGTATGTACTCAGGCAGGCCCCATCCGTATCAGTTGAAGATGGTTAATTAACCAATGAAAAACACATCAATGGATTTTAGATTCTTATTTACATATATTAAAGTGTATATTTTCAGTCCAGCATCTCCTTTTCACTTTTTTACTTCACTAAACCACTAGATCACATGAAGACTCTCAATATCATAATATCATGTATACGAAGGGTTATTTGATGTACACTAGTAAAGTTAGAAACTTGTGTAGGTCACTTGAAGTCTGTTTGCTAGAAGTAGTTGCTGTGCAATCAACCTGCACAACCTGTAAAAAAAAAAAAAGAGAGAGAGTTTCTGTTTCAGTTTTCCATCAAGTTTTCCATCATGAGTCGTCTTCATTGTGAAATCATGTCTTTTGTGTTGGAGGTTTCTTGCTGTGACTTCCAGACATTTCCATTTTCTTTTGTTTGGTCAGACGTCTGGTTTCTTTGAATCCGATTTTTTCACAAAGACGACGAGGGAATGCAAGCTTTAGGTGGGTTTACATTCAGATGAAGTTATGAAATAAAACGCAAACACGTCATTTGAATTCCAAATATTTAGGGACTTTCGGGGAGTTTTTTTTTCTCAAGTGCTCAAACAATGAGATGCGCATGCTTAATGCAGAATATTAGTATTTGTGATTCTGCCTCTCGCTGTGGGAACGATATCGTGACATCTTTAAAAAAAAAATCGTCGGAACACTTGTTGCCGTGGCGACTGGTTCGTTTAGCCATTGGCCGGCGTGTGTCTGAGTGAGAGATAACATTGAGGCGCAGAGTGCGCGAGAAGCAGTTGACATCTGTCTGCCTGATAGCACTCGGCATCCTGACATCAAACAGCTTGGTCTCGAGTGTGTGTGTCTGTTTGTGTGTTGCTTTGTGGTAAATAAAGAGGACACAACTTTTGCTTTAGGCGTGAGTTGTAAAGAAAACAAAAGGGTGCAGGCCGAACATTGTGCTTTAAACAATTCAATCATATATGCATTTGTTTGTTTTTTTGTGTTCATGCATGTATTTCAGTGTCTGGCTTACTTTAAATGCTCAGTGTGATGTTGATGCGCAGTGTCTGTCTCATCTATTGAATAGTTCACCCAAAAATTAACATTTGCTGAAAATTCATTTACCCTCAGGCCATTCAAGACATCTTTATTAGAGAAATTTAGCATTACATCACTTGCTTACCAATGGATCCTTTGCAGTGAATGGGTGCCGTTAGAATGAGAGTCCAAACAGCTGGTAAAAACATCACCATAATCCAAGTAATCCACACCACTCCAGTCCATCAATTAACATCTTGTCAAGTTAAACGTTGCATGTTTATAAGAAACAACCCCATCATTAAGATGTTTTTAACTCCAAACTGTTGCTTCCTAATAAAATATCAAGTCTTCTATCTATAATATTTCTTTCGTAAGTTTAAAAGTCATCTTGTCTGAATCAGGAGAGAAATATGATCGTAGAATCGAGCACTGTTTACAAGCCAAAACAGTTCTAAACTAATATGTTGGTGGATTTTGATGTGAGTGGACAACAGGGGATTTACTTTTTCACTGGAGAAAGTGAATTATGGACTCATATTTTGACCAGAAACTAAAGATAAAACTCCTAATTTATGATCTTTCACTTCGCCAGATGTTGTGTTGTGTCTCTCATTTGTTTAATTGGTTGTTGCCTATGTAGTGGATCTAAATCAGTCTCTAGCAGCGTTTCCATTACCCTTCAAATTGCACAAATTGAAGCGGAAACATGTCAGTTTCGGAAAAAATAAACCATAAAAGTTTTTACGCTCGCATGAGGTGGTTTTTCCAGCAATTCGATAAAATAATATTTCACAAAACTGTGATTGAAACAGGTTATTTGCATGTTTTAGTTTTTTTCCAGCTGTAGTGACAAAACCATTTCCCACGGACCACGTCCCCGCCCCACTCAAGAATCACGTGTGCTTAAACTCAGATTTGAATTTATTTTAACTAAAAAGACAAGTACATAGTAAGTAATAAATTGTTTTTTTTTTTTTTTTTTAAACGTGCCTTTCTTATATGATATTTGACTCTTTAAACTGATTTACAGGGGCATTTTTTAACCTTTATAATGGCATTTTTTACATTTTGTTAAAATAATCTTTTATGTCAAATTCAAAAATTTGTATTTATAAGCATTTTATCATTTCTAATTAAAAAAAGAAGTGCATTAAGAAGAATAAGTTATCAGTCATTAAATTTGTATTATTAAAAAAATCATTCGTACTACAGAGATGGCAGAAAAGAACACAAAATTGGCTCGTAGGCGAAATTTTAGACATTTAACAAGGCTCAGAGGTGGCATGAGTGCAATTACTCTAACTCATTTTGAGATTAATGTGTCACACATAAAAGTTTGAATAGTAATATTAAATTATTTAATTTTTAACTGATTTTATATTTTAAAAATTAAACAAACTGCCAGCAGGTGGTGGCAAGTCACTGATTTTATCACTGAATCATTAATTCAGTTGATTTGTTCGAATGGCTGATTCATTCAGGAATGAAGCAAGTGACTGTCTTTATGAATGGCTGATTAAAGCATTGACTCATTTGATTCAGCGATTTACATTGATTAATTAAAAAAACGCACTTTAATCCATGAATGAAACACCACTGTTTGCTCTGAGATGCGCAGCCTCTCAGCTGGGGCTTTGTTTGGAACTATTTTTGTTGATGGAATAGAGCAAGATCAAACAGTAGTGTTATAGTCAGACAACGTAAGTCATGTAATATTAACTTCTTGTTTATTGAACTGTTGTATTAAATCAATATCACATTTGCAGACTTCCTTAATAATTATTAAAAGTGTCTCTCTTTAAAAGTGACTCTCCTTAGTTTATCGTGATCTGAGCTCGCAAGTACTGTATTGAGTTCTCTTTCACTGTAAATAGGCAAGACTAAAAAGCATGTGCAAATGATACTCTCAAGTATAATGGGCTTTCCTTGCCATTAATTGCTTTGAATACCCTCTTATTTACCCTGCACGTGTCAGAAGCGTCTCTCCACGCTGCTTCGCTAAAGATACACACCTACGTCTTTTTCGAACCTACCAACACACTGCAAAAAAGTACTTATTTAGTATTTTTGTCTTGTTTCTAGTCAAAATATCTAACAATTCTTAAATTAAGATGCATTTACTAGATAAGCAAAAATGATTTGCAGTGCATCCTCCGCCATGACTTATCACAAGAGGAAAAAAATTAATTTTACATCGCATAACATAGGTTAAAGGATTAGTTTACTTCCAGAATAAAAGTTTACTAATAATTTACTCACCCCCCATGTCATCCAAGATGATCATGTCTTTCTTTCCTTCGTTAGTTGAAAAGAAATTAAGGTTTTTGAGGAAAATATCTCAGGATTCTTCTCAATATAGTGGACTTTAATGGGAAACAATGGGTTGCAGTTTCAGTGCAGCTTCAAAAGGCTGTACACAGTGTCTTATCTAAATAAATGTGCTATATAAATAAACCTGCCTTGCCTATCTAGTGAAATGATCCATCGTTTTCTGGACAAAAATTAAAATTTGTATACTTTTTAACCACAAATGCTCATCTTGCACTAGCTCATAAAGTAGATACATTTTTATTTTTAGAAAATGACGGATTGTTTCGCTAGATTAGACCCTTATTTCCTTGACTGGGATTGTGTAAAGCCCTTTGAAGCTGCATTGAAACTGCAATTTGGAACTTCAAACCATTGATCCCAACTATATGGAGAAAAATCCTAAAATGGTTCTCTCAAAAACCTTAATTTCTTTTTGACTGAAGAAAGAAAGACATTAACTATTGGGGTGAGTAAATTATCAGGAAAATTGTATTCAGAAAGTGAATTAATCCTTTAATGGAAACAGTCATTTTGCAATAGTTTTATAATCTACATTTATAAAATATCACAAAAGTTTGCACAAATCTATAATGGAAACACAGCTACTGATGAGATGCCATTTCAGTCAGGATTTGTCCTCGGAAAGGCAGCTGTGTATGTAGGAAACAGATGTCAAGACAGCTCACTAGGTTTTTGGAGCAGAGCAGATGTTTTTCTGATGGAAGGGTCCATAATACCTGTCATTCTCTTTCCTCAGCAATTGATTGGACTGCGTTTTGGTTCTATTGTTATTTTCCTGAGATGATTTGAATGGCCTGCAGAGCAGGAGGAGAGATGAGCCAGCATTTGTTTTCAGTCTTTGAAAGCGGTTTCAACGGGAAGTATCCAATTATATTCATGGGTGAAGCGTTTCTTTAAAGGCCTCTCTCTGAACCCCAATCAGATCGCATTAAATTTCCCCAAGGTTTCACGGGGTCAATCAGTGCTGTAATGCAGCATAACTTTTCCTCTGATGTCTAATTGTGTAATCACGATAATGATGATTACGTCCACTGCCTGCAGCTCTTACTGCTTTTATTCCAGTAGAAATATTACAACTTGAACTTTGCAGGGATTTAATTGTTGTCTCTGGCTTCATTCACTTCATTAATGTGTTCATTTGTTCAGTTCAGTTGAAATCTCATCTCTGTTCCTGTTGTTAGAGTCTCGTTTCATCCCACTGAGACAATCAGACCCTGACAAAGATAAGGATTTTTTATTTTTTTTGTGTTCTTCTCGCTGCCGAATGCTGTTTATCCCTACTCAGACCTGTTTATTTATTTGTGCGCTTCCATGTCGTTTTTTTTTTTTTTCAACTTATGACTGTGTTCATTAACAGGGTAGATGCCTGATAGCTAAACTCAAATGAATTTGTTGTCCCGATTGCTATTGTCATACACTGGATAGGATGACATTTCAATAAGATGTGATAAGAGGTTTTACTGGAAATGATGGAGGCCACAGTTTGAAGCTCTCTAATGCAGATAGAAACAGGTGCTTCAGGATATCAAACAAACCTGTGTGTCTGGTGGTTGCATTTCACCCTTCAGATTTCAGTAACTTTCTGACTGATTAAGTGAGTTAATTCAGTAAATCGAGCATTGTTCAGTCAGTAGAAACCCGTGTTTTTATTATATTATTTTGTGTTGAATTTCTTCTTTTTTTTCCTCATTTAATTTATTCAAGACAGCAAATTCACATCCACAACTTGCTATGTTGCTGGTGATTCTGCAGAGATCCAGCTTATTATATTTTCAGCCGCCTGTGAAAAGCAATGGAGAAAACGTTGCTCTAATTTCCCCCAAAGTCTTTAAAACAGAGCCAAATAACATAAAGCAGCATACAAGATAAACAGAAATGTTGAACAGATCACCTGGGACGTTAGCTGCTCTGTCTTGTTTTGTTCTTCTGTAGTGAGATTGTTTTGAATTTCTTTGAGCTGCTGTTTAGTAATTCTTCTTCCTGTCATCTCAGTTCAGCTTCATGTTGTGGCCAATTCAAATTCACACTCATGAATTGACAGGGAGCCAATTGTTTCGTTCTGTGTTTCTTACATGTGAGCATCTGTTGATACACAGAAAGCTACAAGAGCTAAACCCATTAAGCTGATGTTCATTTGTACTGTGGCGTTTTGTCTTTCACTATTCCACTCTCCGTCTTTCTGTTTTTATGAGCTGTTTTGGGGGAAGGTATTGATTTTTATTTTCTTTCAGGCTAATATGCTTCGCTGTGCTGGTAAAGGACCTGAATGCATATATTGTTTCAGTTCTTAACTATATTTGAATTGATTGAACGCAGTGACAGAGAGATGAACCCAGTGGCCTGATCTCTTGAGTTACGCTCATTAAAAAAAAATCTATCTATCTATCTATCTATCTATCTATCTATCTATCCATCCATCCATCCATCCATCCATCCATCCATCCATCCATCCATCCATCCATCCATCCATCCATCCATCCATCCATCCATCCATCTATCCATCTATCCATCTATCCATCTATCTATCTATCTCTCTATCTATCTATCTGTCTGTCTGTCTGTCTGTCTAGCTATCTTTCTATCTGTCTATCGATCTATCTGTCTGTCTGTCTGTCTGTATGTCTGTCTGTCTGTCTGTCTATCTATTTATTTAACATCTATCTATATATCTATCTTTTGTTCTGTCTGTCCATCTTTTTATCATCTATCTATTGTTCAAGCATTCTATCTATCTATCGTTCTATCATCTATCATTTGATCTATCTATCTATCTATCTATCTATCTATCTATCTATCTTCTATCTATCCATCTATCATCTATCCATCTATCCATCTATCCATCTATCATCTATCTGTCTATCTGTCTGTCTGTCTATCTATCTATCGTTCTACCGTTCTACTGTTCTAATATTTTTAGTCTTAATATTTTTATTTTTTTCCTCTAATCTTTAATAGTCCTAGGATGTGACAGTGAGAACTTCAGAGAAACATCTTTGTTTATGGTTGTTGTTGTTTAATTAGGTTTTGATGGATGAACTTGTACCATAGTCGGACCCGTTTATTGAATGATGAGACTTTTCTGCGTTTTGGAAGTCTCTGTTTTTGATATCTACTTTTAGTCAGTGTCGCTTTGAGCAGAGCAATTCGAGTGTCATCTAATCAAACAAAGACAGCTATATCAAGCCGAACTGTGATCATAATGTCCAGTGACATCAAGGGCGGCTCTGTCAGAAAGGTTTTTGACTGCTCGGTGACATCCGCACACCTCAGCACTAGTCCCGCATGACCCCGCAGTTCGTGAGCCTCCTCCACGCCCGCTGCTTCAGCAGGTTCATCCATGCGGGATCTGATCCAAGGCGACATCTCTGCACCATGGTCTGAGATGGATGTGCGTGCTGGAGGATGATGGGAAGGGATTAGTGGATGGGACAGGAAGCCACCCACTGCCTCCAGCAATGTCCCTGTTGCAGTGACACTCTAATTGGCATAGCGAAATAAGAGAAAGTGGCTGTTGCTGAATTTTTTGAGGATGGGGAAGAGTCTTCACAGGTTGACAGATGGGTCATAGCATGTGTTTCTCAATGTGTCAAGCTAAAGCCCCATGTTGATGTTCTTTTCAAATGTAGCTAGTTTTTTTTAAGGAATTAATACTTTTATTGAGCAAGGATGCATTAAATTGATCAAAATAAATATAAATATAAAGTAAATATATTTAAAATGCTAATCAGCATATTAGAATAATTTCTGAAGAATTAGGCGACATTACTGGAGTAATGATGCTGACAATTATGCTTTGCATCACAGGAATAAGTTACAATTTACAATGTTTATATTCAAATATAGGACAGTTCTTTTAAATTGTAATAATATTTCACAATATTTACTGTATTTTTGATCAAATAAGTGCAGCATTGGAAAGCAATAGAGACTTCAAGTCTTACCAACCCCCAACTTTTGAATAGTAGTGTATTTATACAAATTAGGGGTCGACTGATTATCGGCACCAATATTAAGCATTTTCATGGTTATCATTATCGTCATTTTCAAAACCGATTTGTCAGTAAAATAATTTAAAAGGATTTAAAGGAAGTTATTTAAAGTTTTTATCAGAGCCATTTGTTATTCTTAATTTTGACATTAATTTTTTATTTCAGACAAAAATATGTCTGTAATATGTCTGTAATAATTGGTATAAAATTTTCATTTTTACACCAGACATACATATCGGTTAAAAATATTGGTTTTTGGTCCACTTTATCTGTAATAATCGGTATCGAATTTTCATTTTTACACCAGACATACATATCAATTAAAAACATTGGTTATTGGTCCACTTGATCTGTACTAATCGGTATCAAATTTCTTTTTTACACTAGACATACGAATCGGTTAAAAAATTGTTTGTTGGTCCACTTGATCTGTAATAATTGGTATCGAATTTACATTTTTACACAAGACATACAGTACATACCAATTAAAAATATTGTTTATCGGTCCACTTGATCTGTAATAATTGGTATCAAATTTTCATTTTTACACCAGACATACGTATCGGTTCAAAATATGATATATCGGTCCACTTGATCTGTAATAATTGGTATCAAATTTTCATTTTTACACCAGACATACATATCAGTTCAAAATATCATATATCGGTCCACTTGATCTGTAATAATTTGTATTGAATTTAAATTTTTACACTAGACATGCATATTGGTTAAAAATATTGGTTATTGGTCAACTTGATCTGTAATAATCGGTATCAATTTTTTTATTTTACACCAGACATACATACCGTTTAAAAATAGTGGTTATCGGTCCATTAGATCTGTAATAATCGGTATCGAATTTTAATTTTTACACCTGACATACGTATCGGTTTAAAATATTGGTTATGAAAGCTCCTGTCCTGATTCGTTGAAATTGTATGGAAAAGACAGATTTCTCCTTTTGTGTTCCACAGAAGAAAGAAATACACAGGGGTGAGTAAATGATGACAGATTGTTCATTTTTAGGTGAAAACTTGACTTTCTGAATGAAGGCTTGAAGGCAGAATAATACTTCATACCAACACTGCTTTCCTCATCCACAAATAGTCTACCATGAATCACTTGTATTGGATTGCATACATGCTTAAGGAGAAACACAATTATAGTGTTGATGGTTCTTTAAAGAATTTAATCAAACCAACAGCGAACCAAAACCTCAATATTTGAGCCCTCAAATGCCCTGAGACCTTTACAGAGGGTTTCATTACCACCACAAGTATTTTCCATTTACTGTAGACTCACACTCCTGCTATAACATCTTCCTATGGAGCGACGCCTCGGAATGCAAGACTCTCCAATTAACAATGTGCCGCCGTGCTAAAAATTCCCCTTCTTATGCAGATAAAGCCAAGGTCTCAACGTCATGTAGAAATAATCACGAGGTCTGTCGTGTTCACAAAACTACAATTCACGAAACAACAGTAAGCCCCTTATACAAAGCTTTGCTAATTAAAAACGTACTCCTGCGGCCGTGATGGGAATTTATTGTCGGAAAAGCCACGTCCTGTTAGTGGTAATGCTAAACAAATTTCTCTTCTGTTGATTAACACACTAGTGGCCAAATGTTGTTTTTTTTTTTTTTTTTTTTTTTTTTAAATGTAAAAAGTGTAAAAATATGTTTTTAAAAAAAGTCTGTTATGCTCATTAAGGCTGCATTACAGTAAATACAGTAAAAACTGCAAAATTGTGAAATATTATTACAATTCATAATAACTGTTTTCTATTTGAATGTATTTTAAAATAGAATTTATTCCTGTGATGCAAAGCTGAATTTTCAGCATCACTACTCCAGTCTTCAGTGTCACATGATCCTTCAGAAATCATTCTAATATATTATAAAATACATTCACAAGTTGTCGGACATCTTTATACAGTGCAGAGTTTTAAAAAGCTGTCACAGTTAAACAGGTCTAAGACTTTCAGAACGCATCATGACACAAACAGAAAAATCACACCTGTTTATTTTCAGTCTGATCTTTCAGTCTAGAGACAGAGAGAAAGCGGACATCTGTACGGCCCCATAATCTCTCTGCTGTTGTTGTTTTGGCTAATTAAAACCCCTTTACAGAAACGGCGCAATTAGCCGTAATGAGAGACAAACGGTGTGTGTGTGTGTGTGTGTGTGTTTATTCATGGTGGGCACAGCACACTCAGTTCACTAGTCTTACGCCTGTAGCAAAAAAAAACACTTCACCTGCTGGATTTGCTTGCTAAAGGGACATGCTATTAATTGTAGCCTAAGTGAAATTTTAGACAACCAGATAAATAAACCAAACCTGGTCACAGTGAGAGCCTGCGATGCAGGCGTTGTGCGATTTGATGATTTCATGAGTCATTTGTTTGCAGTGCTTTTAGTGTCATATTTTCAGTGATTTGATTGTTCACTTTTCTAGCTGTGATGTTTTAGCTTAACTGAATATGTATTAGCTTTTTTATTGAAAGGAATAGTTCACCTTGTCATCATTTATAACTCATGCGACTTACTTTCTTCGGTAAAACGCAAAAGGAAAAGACTGGTTCAGTGCTTTTCCATAGAATTACAATCAATCAAGCTTTAAAAAGAACAAAAAGTACCATATAGGTCATCTATATCACTCAAGTACTATATTTCATGTCTTTTGAAGTCAGATAATATCTGTATTTAAAGAACAGACTGAAATATATATATACAGTATCTCACAAAAGTGAGTACACCCCTCACGTTTCAGCAACCATTTTAGTATATCTTCTCAAGGGACAATACTATAGAAATGAAACTTGGATATATTTTAAAGCACAGATTGTATAGCAGTATAGATTTAATGTCCTCTGAAAATAACTCAACATACAGCCATTATTGTCAAAACAGCTGGCAACAAAAGTGAGTATACCCTTAGTGATAACAGCAGTATGTTGTTTAACCATGCAAAGCCACATGTCCTATTCATCATGTTTATGTTTTTGTCTGCTTGACAGGACCATACAAAGTTATGTATCTTGTATTAGAGCAGTTAAAATTAGGTGTTTTAAGTACAATTCTCTCATACTGACCACTGGATGTTCAACATGGCACCTCATGGCAAAGAACTCTCTGAGGATTTGAGAATTAAAATTGTTGCTCTCCACAAAGATTCAGTAACACCCTGAAACCAAGTTACACTACAGTGGTCAGGATCATACAGAGGTTTTCAAAGATGGGTTCCGTTCGGAACAGGCCTTGCAAGGGTCTTCTGTGAGTCAGGTGCAAAACCTTGCTTAAAAAACAGATGCATTGTTTTAAAGGTTGCAGAAGTAGAAGGTCACCTTGTCAGTGCTCAGACCATACACTGCATGCTGCAACAAGTCGGTTTGCATAGGTGTCATCCCAGAAGGAAGCCTCAACTGAAGCTGGCTCACGAGAAAGCCCACAAACAGTTTGCTGAAGACAACCTGTCCAAGAACATGAAATACTGGAACCACGTTCTGTGGTCTGATGAGACTATAAGATAAACTTGTTTGGCTCAGATGGTGTCCAGCATGTGTGGCGATGCCCTGGTGAGGAGTACCAAGAAAATTGTTTCTTGCCTACAGTCAAGCATGGTGGTCTGTAGTTTCGCGTAGCCAGACCTTCAGATTGACGGCTGAAGGTCTGGAATTCATGGCAGCTTTCATTGGCCAAGGCCAATTTTTGTAGACAAAATAGTATTTTTTTTACATTATAATATATTTTCATAATATCAAAATAATTAAAATTTAACTTATCAGTTAGAATCCTAATATCATGCATCTCTTTTTTGCATCTCTTTTTTTGCTATTGTGTAATGTTATTTCTGTAGTTGAAATTAATGTTTTTTCTGATTTGTTTTATGTGTAAAGTTGCTTCATATGTGGTATTAGCTGTGATGAAGTGATTTTCTAAGTTCAGCTCTTTTTGTTCCAGTTTGTGTTTTTTTTTTTTTTTTTTTTGAGGACAGGTAGTTTTGTGTTCCAGTTGGGGCTGCGTGTGAAGACAATGATTAATTTTCTCTCTTCCCCTCCTGCTCACGGGTGTCATGGGGCCGCAGAGACATGCGCTCCAGCTTTATATTCCGGTTGCAAGCGCAGTTCATTTCGTTTGGCACAACTAACGGTGTGCTAAATGAGGGTTATGGTTGACTAGTTATGTCAGTAAATCTCTGCTGGAATGAAGTCAGCGTATTCACACATTTAAAAACAACTTGAAATCAAAACTGACCCTGGAATAATTTGCACCGATTAATCATTCACAACAAGACTGAGAATGTTTATAAAGAAAGCATTATTATTGTGAATGATTTATGTTTGTGAATGAAACAGAATTGTTTGCGAATGCTATTTCATTTTGCTTTAATATTGTGGATGAATCTGTCTCCATTCCTTCAGATGACATTGTTTGTAGTGTCTGTTTTTTTAGGGGCGCAGTCTAGTCATGATTTAATTTGATAGTTAAATTGCACCGATTTCTTTGTTTATATGTTGTTTTGGTCAAAAGATTTGCGTGTTTATCTGGGTTAGTGCAAACAGGGCTGTTTGTCCATTCTGTGCTGATGTTTACAACAGTTTTATTTTGAGCTCTGTCTGCCATTGCAGTGCCCCGTTTCTTTCATTTTCCTTTTCCCATTCTCTTTCTCTAAGTAAATAAATGTCCCTGGAGAAGCCCTTGTCTGGACCGCTTAAAGAGCAGTGCAATTCTGCGACTTTGACCTAAAAGCATCCCATAATTCCCGGTCCCCTGTTCATTCCTGCCATGTGCAGTGAATAATGAACGCAGGCGGACTAAATTTGGAGCCTCTGTTCTCTTTTTAGCAGTACAAGCTATTTTTGGATAGCTCGCTCTCACGTGCTGCATGCGAGACCTGAATTATTCATGACGGGAGGGGTTCGGGAGGCAATGTGAGGTGAAGAAAACGCTGGTTTCTGCAAGAGTCCAGATTTTTCCCCTGTAAATGTGAGAACTGCAGACTAGTCCTTTTGGTTTTTAATTATGCAGTTTCTCTCTTCTGACATCTCTCCGCTCGCAGATGTCCGCGCTCCGAGCAAATCTGTTAATCTCCATCAAAAGGCATAATTTGTATTAATTAGTACCATTACTGAGCAGCTGTTAAGACTATCATCAGTCCAATCGATTGGTCTAAAGGTCACGTCTGCTGGTTTGGCGCTGTGTTTATGAAAGGCTCAGTAAAATGCTATACAGCTG
Source organism: Garra rufa (assembly GCF_049309525.1). NCBI lineage: Eukaryota > Metazoa > Chordata > Actinopteri > Cypriniformes > Cyprinidae > Garra > Garra rufa. The sequence goes on from NC_133377.1 coordinate 34,572,127, forward strand.
AATGAAACATTGATAATGCAGAGCTGAAGTGATGTGAAGCCACCATACAGTACGTAAACACTTTGCATGGAGACATGGAAGGAGGGAGTGAGGGAACGGATAGGTAGATGGATAAATAGGTAGACTAGTAGATAAACAGGTAGACAAATAGATGAGCAGATAGGTAGATAGATGACGGAATAAATATATGTATAAGCAGGTAGATGGATAGACAGATGAAAGATAGGTAGGCAAATAAATAGATGTATACACTTAAACAGATGGATGGACAGATGAATAGATAGATAGGAATATAGAAAATTGGATGAATAGACAGACAGATGGCTAGACAGATGGACAAATGGATAGTTGCATAAACAGGTAGATGGATAGACAGATGGACAAATGGATAGATAGCTGCATAAACAGACAGATAGATGAGAGATGGAAAAATGGATCAATATCTGCATAAACTGACAGGTAGATGGATAGACAGATGGACAAATGGATAGTTGCATAAACAGGTAGATGGATAGACAGATGGACAAATGGATAGATAGCTGCATAAACAGACAGATAGATGAGAGATGGAAAAATGGATCAATATCTGCATAAACTGACAGGTAGATGGATAGACAGATGGACAAATGGATAGTTGCATGAACAGACAGATGGATGGATAGACAGACAGATGGACAAATGGATAGATAGTTGCATAAACAGATAGATGGATAGACAGATGGACAATGGATAGATAGTTGCATCAACAGATAGATGGATAGATAGATAAACAAATGGATAGAGAGCTGCATAAACAGACAGATAGATGATAGATGGACAAATGGATAGATATCTACATAAAATGACAGGTAGATGGATAGACAGATGGGCAAATGTATAGATATCTGCATGAACAGACAGGTGGATGGATAGACAGATGACAAATGGATAGATATCTGCATAAACTGACAGGTAGATTGATTGATAGAAAGATGGACAAATTGATAGATATCGGTATAAACACAGGTAGATGTATAGACAGTTGTAGAGCCCTGCACGGGCCTTAAATCTAAGCCCTAGCCCGCCCCTGGCCCGAGACTCACAGGCTGTAGCCCGGCCCTTGTCCGACAGCTTCTCAAAATTGTTGGCCCGAGTCCGACCCGAAGTCTTTTTTTCCGCCAAACAGCTTATACTGTTACAGCCATTAAAATAGACCAGATTTGTTTTTTAATAGAAAGTTTATGTTTTTTCGTTTCGTTTTTTAATCAGAATAATTTAGAGAAATGTTTGGAGTTTTTTTGTTTTTGTTTGTTTTTTAAATGTAAGTTTTAGTTTTTTTAAGTGACATCGATATCCAAGCAGTATGTGGTCAACAGTGAGTTTACTCCATTTAACCTTTATATCAAATCAACACTTGACTAGCCTACAATACAATCCACAGATATAAAACAAACATCAATATATCACAGTGTTAGATTTAAAGTTTACTATCACCATCTCAGAACAAAGGCATTTCGAACAAAAATAGAGGGCAGGGCAGGCAGCTCTGCTGCGCAAAACCGGAACATGCAAAGTCGCAGTGGTAAAGTAAACGAATAATGAACAAATATATAAATAATAAATAATAATATAGAAAACTTCAAAAACACAACTTAACCACATGGCTGGAAATCTCTATGCGGCGCAGAGTATGTGAGCGGAGTGGAGCGGCAACAATTTTCCCCCGCGCTCCTTGCATTAAATAATCTCTCCGCACCGGGTTCACAATTTCCCGCTCCTGCTCCACTCCTCTCTCACTGATATCAGAAACACCGCTCGGCGTCAAAAAAAAATTCAGTATGTTTGAAATGTAACAGTCCTGTTCATAAAATATAATAAAATAACAGGAGAGTTTCAAACACTAGTGTGCAATCTTTGTTCCTACCACATGCCAAGCTAATAATTGTCAGCATTAAAAGAGTATAATTGCTGCTTTTTGCAATGCAAAATTTGTAATGAAAATAACAATACCTTTTCGTCAGTTATTTTACCTACGGATCGCTGCATTTCTTACAGATTTCTGCTCGTTCAAAATCGGATACGATTTCATTTGTTTTAATGCATTATTGACAGAGCGATTGCATGTGAATAAGTGCTGTGCCTGTTTAAATCATGCTTTCAACTGAAAATATTCAGTATCTAGAAGGAGTAAACTAATTCCTTGTGAACAATAATTTACCGCTCATGTCCATTTCCGTCATCATCATAGCCTTCACATTATTTCTGATTTGAGTGATCCATCTCTATCAAGCTTGCTAAACATGTTTAACATATGGTGGAGCACTCTTGGAGCGAGTGAAAACCATGACGCTCCGACTTTTAAAAAATCCACTCCTCCCTCCATTCAAAATCACACAGCTCCGCTCACATACTCTGCTATGCGCGAGTTAGGCATCACTGGCGCTTCCGGACCGCACGCATTAGATCTCATTAACTTTTTTAAAAGTTTTTTCTAAAGCAGGCCCGAAGCCCGATATGCGTGCAAGCTATGACTTTAAAATTGACCCGAAGCCTGGCCCTAGGGGCATAAAAAAGTTGGGCCTGACGGGCTCGGGCTCAAATGCAGGGCTCTAGACAGTTGGACAAATGGATAGATATCTGCATGAACAAACAGGTAGATGGATAGATAGATGGACAAATTGATAGATATCGGTATAAACACAGGTAGATGTATATACATTTGGACAAATGGATAGATATCTGCATAAACTGATGGGTAGATGGATAAACAGATGAACAAATGGATAGATATCTGCATGAACAGACAGTTAGATGAATAGACAGATGACAAATGGATAGATATCTGCATAAACTGACAGGTAGATTGATAGAAAGATGGACAAATTGATAGATATCGGTATAAACACAGGTAGATGTATAGACAGATGGACAAATGGATAGATAGCTGCATAAACAGACAGATAGATAGACAGATGGACAAATGGATAGATAGCTGCATAAACAGACAGATAGATAGACAGATGGATAAATTGATAGATATCTGCATAAAATGATAGGTAGATGGATAGACAGATGGACAAATGGATAGATAGCTGCATGAACAGACAGTTATCTAGATAGATAGATGGACAAATAAATGGACGGAATGAATAGATAGATAGATAGATAGATAGATAGATAGATAGATAGATAGATAGATAGATAGATAGATAGATAGATAGATAGATAGATAGATAGATAGATAGATAGATAGATAGATAGATAGATAGATAGTTGGTACTGTTGGTAGGTTGGTACTGTTGGTTGATAAATAGACTTTTTCATGGAAGCTTCACTTCACATTGCATCATCTGGCATATGTCACCATGGCGATACCTGCCTCCATCATATGGCAGGGTGTGTAATGATGAGGGCAGCCATTAGCCGCAGACCTGTATGCTGTGGAATGTAAGCTTTTCACCGGCTACAGGCAGCACTCCACTGTACAGGTGGAGCTGATTTCTCAGAGGAGAGAAGTGTTTGGGAAGAAAATGAGCTGGCCGCAGGCACCTGAGGCTGTTTAAATACAGATAGGGCTCTATTTTGGGAACTTTAAAGTACAATATCATTCATATTTTATTTTTATTTTTTTCTGGTAAAAGTCTGCAGGACAAATTGTGTCCGTAGAAATATAATGAGTCATACTTTCATAAAAATGAGCCGTTGACTTCTCTGGCCCGTAGGGTTGTCTGAATGTAAAGAATTTGGCGTATACTTACTTAATGTAGCATTTTGGTCCATTTCTGTAGTGGAAGAAATGGAAATGGCTCTATTTTTGGTTGGATCAGTTGTTATACGAGGTCATTTCCCCAGTAAATGAATTTCTGGGGTTGGACAGGAGCTCTCCCGCTCCGGGACTCAGGGTTAAGTGACTCTACTCATAGACTCACCTCTGGGGAACTGAACTCACAGCGCTATGATGTCGAATCTATTTCCTGAGCTCTGCGGTGCTGAGTATTCAAATCAGCCGTCTGCTACTTTCCAGCAGTTTTAACACACATTACGCTAGAGCTTTCTGTGTGATCTGGATGAGTCTGGGTCATTTGGTTGGTGTAAAAGTGGTTTTCGTAAAGAAACCACACCCAAGTCCTTATTTGATCAAAACCTAAATTTGATTTTACCCTAATTTTGATATTAGTACCTTAAAGAGAACCCCAGGTATTAAGACTTGTATGGGTTAATGCAACATAAATGATGTCTCTTACTAAAATATTTAGTGGAAAACCCATGAAAGATTTGCGTTATTTAAAAAATCCACATCATTTTATACATATTTTGGACATATTCGGGGGTGCAATTATTTCGATTATGTCAAATGGTTGTAGATGGTGAGCTACTGGCACTACCTGTTGCTATTTTTACTGCAACATAACTCAGAAAATAAAATACTGATACGAAGACCACAGATACTAAAAGAGCTTACAGGTGGTGATGGATATATGAGTAGGCTTAAACCAAATGTGACCCTGGACCACAAAACCAGTCTTAAGTAGCATGGGTATATTTGTAGCGATAGCCAGAAAATACATATATAGATTTTCCTTTTATGCAAAAAATCATTAGGATATTAAGTAAAGATCATGTTCCATTAAGATATTTTGTAAATTTCCTACAGTATATATCAAAACGTAATTTTTGATTTGTAATATGCATTGCTAAGAAATTCATTTTGACAATTTTTAATATATTGAAAACTTTCAGTATTTCTATTTTTTTGCTCCCTCAGATAACAGATTTTCAAATAGTTGTATATCGCCTATTGTCCTATCCGAACAACCATAGATCAATGGAAAGCTTATTTATTTAGCTTTCAGATGATATATAAACCTAAATTTAAAAAGAAATTGACTCTTATGACTTTTTTTAATCGATTTTTTTCCCTACAAGGAGTCTAAATGCCCACAGATGTCAAATGAAATCTAAGCTGAGAAACTCTTTCAGTGACTGCAGCGTTATGACAAGCATCAGCATGTTTACATCCTGTTAGGATGGCATCTAGCGTTTCTTGTCTCTGCCATTTGTAAGGTCTTTCAGTAGCTGTAGTCTACTAAAAGCCTCAAAGACATCAGAGCTAAAGTGAAGAGAACAAAGATGCACGTCTTTAGGATGTTTTATTCGTTAAGAGGCATCTTACCATTTTTTTCTCTTCTTATTGCTAGGAAAGACAGTAAAGACTAACATAGCTTCTCTTGTTGCCCTTCGACTGAAAATTACAATTAAATTTCCTTTAAGATACTAAATGTAAATTTAGTTGAAAATGGGGCTATTTTGGAGCAATTATGTTTTACTCAGATAATCAAGAAACGAGCAAAGTTCAGCAGCTTATACCCAGTGTTGTTTTTGACAACCATCTTAGATTTAGTCTTAGTCTTAGTCTTTTGGACTAAAATGCTTCTTAGTTTTAGTCAAATTTTAGTCACTTCTATATGTGATAGTTTTAGTCCAATTTTAGTCTACGAAAAGTCAAAAAGGTTTTAGTCTAGTTTTAGTCGACGAAAAGTCAAAAAGGTTTTAGTCTAGTTTTAGTCAAAAAAAGGGAAAAAGGTAGTCTTTTAACAAATTAATGTAGGTCAGTAAGTATTTTGCTGTTGGGTAGTGTCACTTATAAGTTCTGAAAATAGCAGATCTATAGTTCAACACAATGTGAGCTTCCGGATCGACAATTTTCACCAATAATTACAATAATGACGGTATGTTTTAGAACATAAAAGACAAACAAGGATGGAATGCTAAAACGGCTTGCCATACTAGTATAGCAAAGTGTATTTAATGCTAAAACGGCTTGCCATAGCGTCAGATACTTTTTAAGTTTTAATTGGCATGCACAATAAGCGGAAATGTCATGCATTTTAAACGTCTGACGGACCACCCACTAACATTTTCGTCTATGCTCGTCTCGTCAACGAAAACTCACACACGTCTCGTCATGTTTTAGTCATCAACGAGCCATTTTTATCTCGTCATCGTCTCGTTATCGTCATGAAAAAAAGTGGCGTCAACGAAATGATTTCGTCATCGTCATCGTTGACGAAAACAACACTGCTTATACCATCAAATCTGAATGGCTGATCATTACGAAAAATGGCACATACTTGGAAGGCATCTCAATTAAGCTGTGTATTCAATTTGATAAGAATCCGTCACAAGGTGGCGCTGTAACGCAGTTTTTTTATTACAATCTGGAACCGTCATAGTCAAGATCAAAAATCATGTTTCTTCTGATTCTAAATCATATGCGTATTCATTTCTGCTTAAAAACTTTTCCATTTCAAATTTTTGAAAACCCTACTTTTTAAACTCATCCTAGACCGTTTGTCCAATTTGCACAAAATGGGTATCCAAAAAGTATCTAAAGAGCTAATGCATAGTTTGAGGGTAATTTTTCCAGTGTACAATGTGAACAGAGACCTGCACCAGGTGGAATCACACTCATGTTTGGATTTAGTGATCAGTCCAGTATTAAAGCGACATTAATACAGTGTCTTCAACCAATTTTACTGTGACGTAAACTTTAATTTAAAGAAGTTTTGCAATAATGTACAGATAATTTACTCACCCTATTGTTATCCAAGATGTTCATGTCTTTCTTTCTTCAGTCGTAAAGAAAAGTTTTTTGAAGGAAACCAATGAGGATTTCCCTCCATATAGTGGAGTTCTATGGTGCCCGCGAGTTTGAACTTCCAAAATGCAGTTTAAATGCAGGGCTCTAAGCAATCCCAGTTTTGGAAGAAGGGTCTTTTCTAGTGAAACAATCAGTTATTTACACATTTTTTAATCTTAAATGCTTGTCTTGTCTAGCTCTGCATGTATTCTGTGTATTCCAGTTTAAGACAGTTAGGGTAAATCAAAAAACTCCCATCTCATTTCCTTCAAACTTCAAAATCATCCTACATCGCTGCTGAAGTACCGACCAAGTGTTTACAAAGTGACAGTGAAAAGAAGATTGAACGGCCTTTAAAAAGGGTAATGTAGGGTGATTTTAAAATTGGAGGAGAAAATGAGATGGGAGTTTTCGGACATACCCTAACTGCCTTAAACCAGAATACAGAGTAGCAGAGCTAGACAAGATGAGCATTTGAGGTTAAAACTAATATAAATTGTAATTTCTTTATTTATTTATTTTTTTATATAGAAAAGACCCTTCTTCCTCAGCTGGGATCGTTTAGAGCTTTTTGAAGCTTCATTTAAACTGCATTTTGGAAGTTCACTCGCAGGCACCAAAGAAATCCACTATATGGAGAGAAATCCTGAAATACTTTCCTTCAAAAACATAATTTCTTTACGACTGATGATAGAAAAACATGAACATCTTGAACGACAAGGGTGAGTAAATTATCTGTAAATGTTTGTTCTGGAAGTGACTTCTCCTTTAACACAGTATATCATCACCAATTTAAACCAATTTTGTAGGTAGTGCGATCTGGATTAAAGATTAGTCAAAATATTTGTCTTTCTTTAGAATAAAATGCACTGATGACTCATTTACAACACCAGATTTTGTATTTCATGTTGACTTTAAGTTCACTGTGGGAATGAGATCACTAGTAGTGGATGAGTCAGGCTATGAATCACTCAAGTTTGTAGCTGTAAAAAAGATGCATTAGGATGCAACTAAACCATAGTAGTAACTATTTAACTGCTCGTATTGATTCCTCCCATCAGTATTCTATGTTTCTTCCTCTTCCTTTCGTCTAAACCAAGTATTTAAAGTGCAAGCGTTCACCTCCGAGTCTGTGAAGCGGCATCAAACGTGCTCCTCGACCTCTCGGCTTTGATGTGTCGTTTTTATGTTCTTAATCATCGCAGACATTGTCATCAGTATTTTGTTCCTTTCTCCGCAACTTCCTGCCTCTGATCAATTAGAGAGAGAGAGACCTTTAATGTTGTGATGTAATTCACTTAATCAAAACTGATTAAGGTCAAAAAGCGAAGCTTAAACTGTCTGGAGACAGAATAATGAAAGGACTCGATGTACTCTGCTTTCATCCCGTTTTGTCCGCTGTTTTCTTTCTTGTAGTCTTGTAATTTCATATTCCTCTTCTACGTCACTTCGTTTCCACAGATAATAACGGCACTCACTGTCACTTTCGACAGCGGCTAGATTCATGGCACGTCTTAGAAAATGTAGCCAAAAAAAGTCTCTTTTCACTGTTTTAATAGCTCGCTTTACTTGCATTTTAAGGTGTTACAGGTGCACTCCCGCCACAAAGGTTGTTTTAACGGCTACGTGAGCAGCATTTTTATGCTGTCTTCTAAAATATCTTCTTTTAGTGCATCATTTGCATAAAGGCAATCCCAAAATGCACTGCAACAAGGTCAGTTTTCACTTTTATGTATATTTGCAGAATATACTTAAAAATACATAGTACACAGAACCTGAGTAAATGCTATTTTTTATATTATATTAAAATTTTACATTTTATTAGTATTATTTTAATGGTTGTAGTTTTTAAATCTATTTTTAGAAGCATTTTTTAACTGGATTTAATACATACTCAAAGTACAGAATATTTGCAGAATACATAAAAATAGCATACAAAATTTAAGTAATTAAGTAAATGTTATTTTTAATATTATATTTGTACATTTTTGTATTTTAATGATATTCGTTTTTTAGTTAGTTTAGTTTTACATTATTTTAATGGTTTGAGTTTTTAAATCTATTTTTAGATGTATTTTTTACATACTCGAGAATATTTGCAGGATGTATATAAAATACATAGCATACAAAATTTTTAAAAATGAGTAAATGTTATTTTTATTATATTTACATTTTTACATTTCTAGTATTATTTTAATGGTTTCAGTTTTTAAATCTATTTTTAGAAGTATTTTGTTTTATTACATATTTAAAGAACAGAATATAACACAATTTTAGAAAAACTTGACTATTATATTTATATTTTTACATTTTTAGTATTTTTTTTTATTCTAGTTTTTTAAATCTATTTTTAGAAGTATTTTTTCGCTGAGTTTAGTACGTATTTAGTACAGAATATTTTCAGAATATACATAAAAATAGCGTACAAAATTTAGCAAAAACTTGGGTAAATTTTTTTTATATTATATTTATATTATTGCATTATTTTGTATTATTTATTATGTTTACATTTTTTAATCTATTTTTAGAAGTATTTTTTCACTGAATTTAGTACAGAATATTTTCAGAATATACATAAAAGTATCATACAAAATTTAACAAAATTTTGAGTAAATGTTATTTAGATTATATGTATATTATTGCATTTTTTAGTATTATTTTAATTGTTTTTAATTTTTAAGTCTATTTCTAGAAGCATTTTTTTTCCCACTGAATTTAGTACGTACTCGAAGTACAAAATATTTGCAAAATATACAAATAAAATACATAGCATACATTTTTTAAATCTATTTTTAAAAGTAATTTTTATGGAATTTACTACATACTCGAAGTACAGAATATTTGCCGAATATACATATACAATTTAACAAAAACTTCAGTAAATGTTATTTATATTATATGTATATATTTTTTAAATATATTTAATATAATTTAATATTTCATATAAATTACATTTAATATTTAGTCACGTTTATGCATTCAATATTTTATATATTTTAATAGTTTTACTTTTTTAAATCTATTTTCAGAACTATTTTTGTACTGAATTAAATAAAACAGTATTTAAAAAAATAATAAAATAACAAACCTTAAAAATATTAAAAATATTAAACAAAACAATAAAAAATATATTAAAAACTAATAGGGCGAAGTTCTAACTTTTTTTTAAAATTGTAAATGAAAAGTACTTTTTACTTCGTGCTATTGATTTGTTTGTTTGGCATTTAATTTTCCAGTTAGTATTATTTTAAATAAATTAAAGTAGGATTGAACTTAATTCTATTTTCACTATATACAGTATATTTACAATAACACCAAGAATGTGTTAGAAAGTGTAACACTTTTTCAATAAAATTTATTTAAAACACATATTTAATGGAATAGCTAACAAGATACATGTATACTTACATTTGGCTCCAGTCATACAAGGCATTTTTTCAGAACTATTTTTGCACTGAATTTAGTATATACTCGAAGTACAGAATAATAATATTTGCAGAATATAATAAAAATAGCTTACAAAATGTAACAAAAAACTTGAGTAAATGGTATTTTTTACATTATATTTATACAGTTTTCAGTATTTTTTTTGGTTTTAGTTTTTTTAAAATACATTTTTAGAAGTATTTTTTTTTTCCACTGAATTTAGTACATACTTGAAGTACAGTATATTTGCAGGATATAAATAGAAAAACATAAAAGTTCACACATAGTTCAAGAAATGAAGGTTGGGTAACAATTTTCTTTTATTATTTTTTGAATCTATTTTTAACATTTCTTTGAATTCAGTACCATCTCTGACTTTGATGTCAGATCTGTAATCTATTATAATTACAATGATTTATTTATTTATTCTTGGGTCACATTGTGCTGAGTAGCTCCGCCCACACTGAAATCTGATTGGTCCAAAACCCATCAAATCAGCATATTCCCTAATCAACTATGCTTTGTTACTTCACACTTTTAGCTTTCAGAGAGGACATTAACATGCCTGTCACACCATGTCTGTTTAGGACACCTCAATAACCCCTAGCTTTAGAAATGTGCATGTTTTGTTGGGGACTAGGCATTACTTATTGTGCCAGTGTGCTCCTGTTACAATCCTGATAGCATTAAAGGCTCTGATATTCATTCTGATAGGCGCCCAAATGAGTGTCACCTCTCATTAGCTGTTTGACATGATCTGTTTGTGCTTTCCTACAGGGGATGGCTTGAGCTTTCTTCCTCAATGCAGCCAAGTTATTATTAGGCAGCCGCCGTTAACAGATGCTCTCGTCTGCAGTCTCTCTCTGTTCATCAGTCCTGTGACATCCCTGTAAATGAGCCCAACGCGCTAACTACTGATCTAACTGCACGAAAACACCTGTCTAAACCCCTAACCAACTCGTTTGCATTTATCCCAGACCTTTTTGACCTTTGACCTTTTTTCTGTTTGGTTTCATGAAAATGAAAACACAAATGTGTACTTAAATATTGCATTTTGAAAAATGAATAAATTAATTTAACAATGAATCCACTATATAGTTCTTTATCATGAGGCTACACAACTTTGATTTGGAGTTCAGGCTCTTCCAATCAAATTTTATAGTCTGAGTTATTAATTTTATTAATAGTTTTATTAAAGTATTTAACTCAAATGATTGAGAGGCCTTAGGGGAACCAATTTGTGTTCACCTTTACTTTGTGCTTTAACTTTGAAATTATAAATAAGTCTTGACAACATTATTTAAAAGTCGTAAACCTAACGGCACTCGTGCGGTTAAAGTCATTTCACTTTCGTTTAAATGAAATGCTGGTGGTTAAGTCAGTGTCTAGCCATATGCTTCTCTTCTAATGAAGAAGATTTTCATTATCTTCTGTAATCAATCGCAGACAGTGATCAGCTCAGATGCAGCAGTTTCCTATTGACTTGTAGCATGGTTCATTCCATGTTGAGGTCAGTTGAGTTAGTAAGCACTGATAATTATGGCCATTAGCGGCCGTCTTGTAAAGCTGACAGTAAAGCTGTGATTGGGAAGTTGATTGGATACATGATCGGATGTGTTGTGTTAATGACTGGAGCGTGATTGGACACACTAGGTCATCGACACTAATGGCTAGACTGTTACAAATTGGTGTGCATGTGTAGACGTGTTTTTTTTTTTTTGGTATGGAGGATATGCATTATGCGTAGCGTGCTATTTATATGCAACCCAGTAAATTCTGAGTAAAACAGGATCTTCGGTGATCTTATTTTATTTCATTTATTTTATTGGTTTATTTTGTTCTTACCTCTTCCCGCTGGCTTTTATTTAGTTAGTTTATCACTAACCAAAAAATAAATAAAAAATAAATAAAATAAAATAAAATAAACCAGTAAAAAAATAATGTACAAATAAATAACATAAAAATAAATAAGCATATAAATAAATTGGAAATAAGATCAAATGAAAAGTAATAAAATGTGAAAAGAAATAAAATAAAAATAATAAAAAAATAAATATAATAAAATATAAACAGCAAAATAAATAAATGAGAAGTAGTTCTTATTTATTCCCATTTATTTATTTATTTTAGTTAGTTTATCACTAACCAAAAAGTAAATAAATAATAAATAAAATAAATTAAACCAGTGAAAAAAACACACAAAAAATACAAAATACAAATAAATAAGATAAAAATAAAAGTAAAGAAAGATAAAATAATATAAAATAAAAAATAATAAAATATAAACAAAAAAACAACTTCTTTCCATTTGTTTATTTTATTTTATTTTATTTTTGCTAGTTTATTTTGTTCTTACCTTTTCTCACTGGTTGGTTGATTTGTTTGTTTGTTTGTTTAATCACTAACAATAAAAAATAAATAAATAAGTAGAAATAACAAAATATGCCAGTAAAAACAACAACAACAAAATAAATAAATAAAAGGAGAAAATAAATTAATTAATTAAAAAAATTAAATAAGCAAGTAAAAAAAGATAAAATGAGATAAAGAAATTAATAAATGAACAAAAAAACAAAACAAAAAAACAATAACATATAAAAAATAAAATAAACCAGTAGATAAAATAAAATAAAATAAATAATAACACATAAAAATAAATAAAAGAAAAGATTTAATAAACCAGGAAAAAATATAAAATAAAAAGTAATAAAATATTTAAAAAATAAGATAAGATAAAATAAATATAATAAAAAATATAAACAACAAAATAAATAAATAAATAAACAAATGAGAAGTAGTTCTTATTTCTTCCCATTGGTTTATTTATTAATTTATCTTTTTTATTTATTAGCCAAAAAATAAATAAGCAAATGAATAAATAGGAAATAAGATCAAATAACATAAAATAAAAGTAATAAAATATGAAAATAAATAAAATAACAGAAAAAAAATATAATAAAATATAAACAACAACAAAAAAGAGAGAAGTGGTTCTTATTTCTTCCCATTGGTTTATTTCTTTATTTATTGATCTTATTTTATTTACTAACCAAAAAATAAATAAGCAAATAAATAAATAGGAAATAAGATAAAACAAAAAGTAATAAAATATGAAAAGAAATAAAATAAAAAATAAGACAAAATATATATAAAATATAAACAGCAAAATAAATAAATAAGAAGTAGTTCTTATTTATTCCCATTTTTTTTTCTTATTTTATATATCAACCAAAAAATTAAAAAGTAAATAAATAAATAGGAAATAAAATTAAATAAAGCAGTATTTAAAAAAATAATAAAATAACAAACCTTAAAAAATATAAAAAATATATTAAAAACTAATAGGATGAAGTTCTTACTTTTTTTTTTTTATTGTAAATGAAAAGTACTTTTTACTTCGTCCTATTGATTTGTTTGTTTGGCATTTAATTTGCCAGTTAGTTTTATTTTAAATAAATTAAAGTAGGATTGAACTTAATTCTATTTTCACTATATACATTTACAATAAGACCAAGAATGTGTTAGAAAGTGTAACACTTTTTCAATAAAATTTATTTAAAACACATATTTAATGGAATAGCTAACAAGAAACATGTATACTTACATTTGGCTCCAGTCATACAAGGCATTTTTTTCTCTGCATGCATGTAAATGTAAGTCTAGGACAGCAAAGGGCAGCAAGCTGCTTTCTGGCTGTAAAGCCCACAGCATTTCAAATAAAGTGGATACATGTACCATTGAGACAAGACGTGCAATTAAAGACAAATCCAGTCCTGCAATCAATGCATCCTGCGTCTCACTTATGACTCATACCATATAATGAAGGAAATAAACACAAGTGTGTGAGTGTGTGGCTATATATTTATGTTTTACTTCACTTTTACCGGCTGGCATAGTTTCTTTTAATATTTATTTTTGCTCTTTTTGAGCGACAGAAGAGCTGCGAAGGTGTTTTAATTTCAACACCAGTCATGTTTTCACAGCTCTGAGTCTTCTGAAGTCATACGATAAGCTTTGTGTGTGTAAATATACAGTGTGGGTCATATGGACTGATTTTATGATACTTTATGGTGTGTTTGTCCTTTTCCAAATCTTCAAATAGTGTCCTCTTGTGTTGATTTCTTAAGCTTCATAAACAGTATTTATTGATTGTGATCTGCAGTTTTTATAGATCTCTAAGCCTGCAGTCTTCAGGAAGTGGAGCTGTGTTGAAGGACGTGTCCTGGTGGAAACAAGCTGATTGTTGGGCCGTTTTTTTGCCAGAGCTCTCTGTGGTAACATGAGGTGCGCTCTGAGACAGCAGCATATGATGGATAATGTTGTTGTTGTTTTGACTTTTAACACCCAAGGACAGCAAAACCATTTAGGGACTTTATATTTTTAACTTGTCTGAGCGATAGCATAATTTGATGATTTGTCATTCTCTGCTGCTCGTAAACTGATGTTATGGTTCATATCATGTCGTAAAAGTGTTTGGTTATTTATATGAACCTATTAAATGAGTTTTCTTGCACCTCGGTTTAGGAGTGCTCACAGTGTCATGACATGGGTTCAGTAGCGATTTATTAATTTATTTATTGCATTTTTCTCTGGGTTTTGTGGATTTTAAATTTTATTGTATTTTATTTTTGCCTTTTAGTTGCATTTTCTCTGGAGTTTAAGTTTTTATCCTTTGCTATTTATTTAATTAATCATTCATTTATTGTTGTTAATATTATTATTGCATTTTCCCAGAATTTTAAGTTTGTCTTCAACTGTATTTATTGTAGCATGTTTTTCATGCATTTTAATTTTCATTATTATTATTATTATTATTTATTTTTATTTTATTTTTTTGCATTTTCTATGGATTTTAAGTTTTTCTCCAACTTTGTTTTATTTTATTTTAGTATGTTGCATTTTTGGGTAGCCTTAATTTAATTTAATTTAATTTAATTTAATTTAATTTAATTTAATTTAATTTAATTTAATTTAATTTAATTTAATTTAATTTAATTTAATTTAATTTAATTTAGTTTTACTTTTTATTTTATTTATTTATTTATTTATTTTGCTTTTTTTGTTTGTTATTTGGTGTGTGTTTTTTTAGTTGTGTATTTTTGTGTATTTTTTAGTTGTGTATTTTTTGTGTGATTTTGAGGTTTTTATCCACATTTTTTGTTTTGTTTATTTTATATATTTTTTAAGTAGAGTTTAAGTTTTTCTCCTGAATTTAGCTATTTTATTTTATTTATTTATTTTGCTTTTTTTTTTAGTTATGCATTTTCCTCCTCAACTTCGTTATTTCATTTTAGCATGTATTTTTATTTATTTATTCATTTTAGTTTTTTTTATTATTTTGCATTTTCTCAGGATTTTATTTTATTTTATTTGGGTATGTTGCATTGTTTTAGTTAGCATTTATTTTGTTTGTTTGATTTTCTCCACATTTTTTTATATCAGTTTATTTTTAGTTTTATAGTATTTTATTTTTGCTTTTTTGGTTATGCGTTTTCTCTAAAGTTTAAGTGTTTCTCCTCATCTTACCTATTTTATTTTCATGCATTTTTACTTTATTTTATTTTCATGCATTTTTATTTTATTTTATTTTTTGGGTATGCTGCATTTTTTTGGTAGTATTTGCGTTTTCTTTGCATTTTGTTTGTTTGTTTGTTTTCCTCCTCAATTATCTTTTTTGTTTTAATAGTTTTTTTTTAAAGTTTTTCTTCAACTTATTTTACAGTTATTTAATTTATTTTGCATTTTCTCTGGATTTTAAGTTTTTCCTACAACATTTTATTATTTTATTTTTTATTTCAGTGTGTTGCAATTTTTAGTTTGCTCCCCTCCAGAAACAGCTCTTACAGTATCATGTTAGTCAAAATCCACAATACCAATCATCAGTGTGGTTAAATATTCAAATATGGGCAGTCATATGTTAATAAACTTAAAATTGTGACTTCTGAATACTCTGTTTTTACTGTTTAGTTTGAGTAAATATTCTGGGCAGACTGTTTAGGTGGCAGAAAAGCTCTCTGACCCACAGGCTAAAAATTGGTCTGTGATGTGTGTCCTCATTACATGTCCAATCCTGACAGCTTCACTCACAGCTACTTCTGCTTCACCATGTTCGTCATCCACAGAAAGTCTGAAACTTTGTCTCAGAGTAGTTTCCACTGAGGTGGAAAAAGAATACAGTCTCTGCAGGAAAAGACTATTTTTTACCTTCTGAAGGAGGTGGGCATTGAAACCAGCCATTGATAAAATGTCTGAAATGTAATTTGGTTTGTTTGGGTTGGACATTCTAAATGTAATAACTCACATGTCATCTGAACTGCTATCCTAAAGCTATTTACTCTTGTTTTGGGTAAAAATAGTACAACTTTTTTTATGAAGTTTTCCAGTTTTGGTACAGTGTGTTAGTTTCTCAGTCGAGACATTTTGAACATTCATCATTGTGTACCAATAGAGTCTTTGTGTTAAAGGTGTACTGGGTGTACAGACATCCTTCAGTATACAAAAGCCTTACTCCAGACAAGTATGTGGTACAGTGGCGGTTATACCTCTGTACTCTATGGACCCATAGAGTTTACTTCAAACGTCTATGCCATTAAATCAGTGTCATTATTCAGGGAGCAGTTTAACAAACTTAATGGTCGTCTGCCATTTAATATCTTTTATCATTTGCATTCATGTACGACTTGCCATTTAAACAGACCCTACAGCTAAAAATACTCAATGTTTTTCAAGAAATTTGAGACTTATTTATTTTTTAATTTTAGATTTTTCAAGTAATTGGTAGATTTGAATTTGTAGGATTTTCCAAGTAAATTGTGTGTTTTTGAGATTTTAATGATTTCAAAGGAGTTTTGAATGTTTCGGAGAGTACGTAAATTTTTCAAGTAATCGTTTTGAGTTTTTAATGTAGTTTGGTTTTTCAGAAAATTTTTAGAATGTAATTTTTTTTATTTTTTTATGGACATTTATTTTCAACCCAAAACACAGCACATGTAATTTTAACATGGTGCATTGGACTTTTCTTTTAGTATTATTTTTTTTAGTATTTATTATACAAAAAAAAGTTTCCACAAAATTCAAGCTTTAATTTTTTAGGGTTTTTACTGGTAGATTTTAATGTGAAAGGTTTTTCAGATAGCTCTTAAAATTTAATTTTTAGTTTTATTAAGTAATTGTTTTGAGTTTGTAGGTGTTTGTATTTATTTTACAATTAGTAGATTTTAATTTTCAGACATTTTCTACAAAATTTCTAGGTTTATTTTGGGGTGGGAGGGGTTTAACAACTGGTAGATTGTAGTGTTGTAGATTTTTAGTTTTAGGATTTTCGGTTAGCTTGTAAATTTTAATTTTTAGTTTAACCAAGCAATCGTTTTGAAATTTTATTGTTTTTCTGAAAATTCATGGATTGTCATTTTTGCTATTTTAATGGACATTTCCTTCAACCCAAAACACATGGGTGTTTTGACATTATGTCAAAATTGTGTACAAAAAAAAGGAAAATTCCTTAATTTTAACATGGTAGAGTAGACTTGTCTTATTGTAATTTCTAAATTTTATTTTTAGACAGTTTTTTGTAGATTGTAAATTTTTCAAGTATTTTTGGGTTGTTGTTTTTTTGGTTGTTTATGCAACTGAAGGATTATTTTTAGGTTTTAAGCAATTAATAGATTTTAATTTTCATATATTTTCCACAGAATTAGCAGGTTTAAGTTTGATTGGTAGATTTTAATGTTGTAGATTCTTAGGATAGTACGTACATTTTATTTTTTAGTTTTATCAAGTAATTGTTTTGAGTTTTTATGTACTTTGGTTTTTCCAAACAAAAAATTTATGTAATTTTTGATATTTTATTTCCACATCAAAATGTGTCAAAATTGTAATAATAATAATAATAATAATAATAATAAATAATTAAAAAAAATTTAATCTAATTTCTAAATTAAAATTTTTTTTTAGGCAATTTGTATATTGTAATTTGTAATTGTCTCAAGTATTTGGGGGGGTATTTTTAGGTTTTTAATTCAATTTGAAGGATTATTTTTAGTATTTATTTTTAGTATTTATTACACAATTAATTCATTAAAAAAAAATTCCACTAAATTTCTAGCTTAAATTTTTTTAGGATTTTTACTGGTAGATTTTAATGTGATAGCTCTTTCAGATCTTATTCTCTCAAATTTTAATTTTTAGCTTTATTAAGTAATTGTTTAGAGGCAATTCGTAGTAATATTAGGGGTAATATATTTTCCATTTAATTTTAATTTGTATGTTTTTCCTAAAAGTCATCCATTTTAATTGATAGATATAGATTTCTGATCATGTGTGGCTTTAATTTAGATTTTATGCAATTTGTACATTTAATTTATAGGTTTTCTTGTAAAATGTCATTTGTAGGTTTTCATTTGTACGTTTTTTAGGTATTGTGAGTGTTTTCAGGTAGTCAGGCAGAGCTAAACTGGCAGATGATATTATGGGTAAAAACACACTTAGTTTAAACTAAACATTCATTCAATTAAACCACCTCTTACATTGAAAGAGATCTAACCAACCCCAGTTTGCTTTTTAATATAAAACCTTGTTTCCTTGCAGCTTGCTAAGCATCTCAAACAAAACACTTGAGGATGATTCAAAGACTCAGTGCCATCAACCTCAAACATTAGCAAACCCAACAACTGTTGTATATCCCCCAATGAGCACAAAGTAGCAGTTTTACGTGACGTTACTACGTTCTGACACATTTGGGGTGCCTTTGCGTTCTTGTACGTCTCAATCCTCTTTCTCTAACTGTGTAATCAGCGCAAACTGTTTACCTCATTAAAACACTCGCACACAATGATGGTGACCAAGGACAAAAGTGATTAGATTGTTTAAATGGCTTGTGTTTTCATCTGTGTGTGTTTGTGTGGGCTGTTTATTCATGGGTCCCGTAGCTTTTTTCCCCTCGCACATTAAGTGTTGAGAATAGCACATACAGTGTCTCATTTACATAATTAGGCTAAGACAACGGCGAGATTGAGGAGAACGCTGGAGGAGAGCGTGTCCCGCGATGGACATTTTCCAAAGTAATTTTAAGTTGATTGTTTTTGCAATTTAAAACGAAGCACTGCTGTTTTCTTCCGCCACCTTTTCGCATCGTCAGAAAAAAATGGCGTTCCCGTTACCCTCCGATGTGCGCTTTGCATGCCAATGGCATAATTACACACATTTGCGTGTGTGTGCGCATACATGCGTGTTAAGCAGCTCCTCCAAGTATGAAAGCGGCATGTCGCATCCGCTTAATAGTTTGTTCCCGCAAGAGTCAAATACAATCTTTTTTTCCCCACTAGCTTGTGTCTTCCTCACAGACGCTATCTAACTGATAAGAGCGGCCGTTTTGTGCGTCTGTGTTTGTCTTTCCATTCACTCAGCTTGTGTTGTTACAGAAACACCCGCCGCCGTCCCTCGTACCCCTTCAGGCCAATTAGTGTGTGTCTTTACAAATAACAAATATTTACAGGCCGGCTTTGTGCGGCTCGCAGCTTGAATGATTCGAAGCTGTCAGTATAGAGCAGAAGTTCTCAACTCTGGCCCTCGAGGTCCATTTTCCTGCAGAGTTTAGCTCCAACCCTAATCAAACACACCTGAACAAGCTAATCAAGCTCTTCATCATTACTAGAAAGTTACAGGCAGGTGAGTTTGATCAAGGTAGGAGGTAAACTCTGCAGGAAAGTGGACCTCGAGGGCCAGAGTTGAGAACCTCTGGTATAGAGCATTTTATGACTGGTATGAATGGTCTTTTGTGTCGTTTGGTCATTCATACTGAGTCATTTGGTTTGTTTTGCATGTGAAAGTGCTCAAAGCTCACAGCTTTCCGTATGAAGCTCCTTGAGGGGGTTGGGAAGGCAGCACATGCCTTTTCAGAGGTTTGCGGTTTAGTATTTTCTTAATAGAATGGTTACAGTCCGTTAACTTCAGGGTCTCCAGCAGCGCTCGCTAAGGGTGTCCTTATTAATAAACTCATTGTATACTTGTAGGCTGTTAGCATGAGGGTTTATTTAACATTGTACAGACGCTTTACGTAGAGTGTCTTGTTGTATATATGTGCAAACTGCTGTCCTAAAACCAAAAAATACATTTAAAGGTGCCATAGAATGGAAAACTGAATTTACCTTGTGTGGTAAGTAGCACTCCCTCTGCGTTGTAACTTTACACAGAGCACATGCGATCTCAGTAATCACACAAAAATATCCGCGATTCAAAACGGCAGATTCAACAAACCGCATATTAAAAGCGGCTAGAGCTCCTAATTAAAAATATATTTTTATCCCTGTGCGAGCTATTGAGCTCTGTGAAACAGCCAATCAGAGCGGAGCTCATTATTATTCATGAAGCTTCCAAATAACAGAGCATTTCATTCTAGGGGCAAATCCTAGGTTGTAAATGGACCTGTAAAACCATTTATGGAGATTTTTTGCCCTTTCCTATGCCATATACCTTCTATGTAGATGTCAGAGAACAATTTAAAATATTCTCTCAATGCATTCTATGGCACCTTTAAAAAGCATTTAAGTATTCAAATCTTAGATGTTTAAATAGATCCTTCTTTTATACATTGAAACACACAATAATATTAAAAATATTAGTACGTTTAATATACATAAAATCTCATGAAATCATTTTAGTACTGACCTCTGATATAAGAATAAGATATTTCACATAAAAGATGTTTACATATAGTCCACAAGAGAAAATAATAGTTGAATTTATAAAAACGACCCTGTTCAAAAGTTTACATATCTTTTTGCCTTTTACAAAAAAAAATATTCAAAATACAACAAATCTTATAAATCACACTAAATATTGTAATTAAATAATTGTTATCGATTTACCTCTGCAACCTTAAAATAAAATATTAAAAATATATATTTACAAGGTAGATGCAAGCAAAATCTTAACACGTCAGTGTAACCCTTCTTAGTAATTTATATATTACTGTGTTTTGGTAGTGACAAATTTGGGGAGAGGACAAATATTCCAAAACATTTTGAAAATACAATATGACAATTAACTGCACAGTTACTAGAAATGTGTACCTTGGATATTATACAATTTGCATACATACAAAATTTGTATTTTTATTTAATATTTAAGGTTATTTTTATTTGTGTACATTATACCCTACATAGGACAAGCAGTTTGGATGGATGTATACATTAGATATTTTTTGGGGTATATAAAATTATTTATTTAAAAATAAAAAAATAAAAAAAACATTAGATCCTACATACAATATACAGTTTGGATGGATGTATACGGTATGCATTATTTCTGATATATAAAATAATAATTTTATTTAAAAAGATTTATTTTTCCAATATATATCATTAATGTGGAATGGTCAATAGTTTTATATGTATTTAACTGTATACATTGTATCCTACATAGAAGAAGCAGTTTGGACAAATGTATTCAGTATCTGTTATTTCTTGCCTATGAAATGAACAAAAAATGATTTTAATGGCTAATACTGTGCAAAATCAAATGTTGCTGAATAATATATTAATACTGAAGTTGCTTTGCTAAATCAACAAATTACACTGTAAAAAAAAAATCAGTAAAATTTACGGTAAAAAAAACTGGCAACTGTGGTTGCCAGAATTTTACCGTAAAAAATACGGTAGCAATGTTTTACATTTTAAGGTTTTCACTTAAATTTACAGGTAAATACCGTAATTTCATACTAAAAACCATAACTCATATAATGGTCATTCACAGTGTCATTCACACAAACACTAAACACCATCATGGTAACACACATAAAACTGAAATAATGCAAAAAACATTAATTTAACAACATTAGATGTAACATACAACCCTAATGTACAAAACTGCCAAGAAAAAAACTAAGATGAAAAAGTTATCAACATCAAATTAAAAATGAAATACAGGGAATTCTGGGAATGCCAATTTACGGTTATTCACTGTAAATGTTATGTTCTTTTTCACTTCCAAAAACGGTATACTACTGTAAAATCAAATGTAATATCCAGCACAGTTTTTCACCGTATATAGAAGGGGAACTTACCGTTAACCATTTCACAGGTTTTTACCGTAGCATTTTTACAGTTTTTTTACCGTTAAATTCACGGTCATTACTGTTTTAAATGGACTAAGCAATCGATTTTATATTCCTCTAGTTAGTCAGCTAGCTTGAGTGTGTACACAGGGTTGGTGTTTGTTAACTGCAGCGATGATCCTTGCTGATATGTGAAGTTATTGCAATCATGAAAGTCTTCAGGAGCCGTTTCCCCCCCACACTCTTCTTAACCTATAATTACCCGGTTAAATTTAAACTCCACAGCAGGTCAAGTCAGGAATCAAATCAAATTATAATCCCTACCGGATAATCAGGGAAGGCCACTCGGAAAGACAGTCGGCGTTTCTGCTGATTGTGTTTGTGCATGTGTGGGGTCCTTTTAAAGGTTTTGCCGCCAGCTGTTTGACTCTGCTCTGATCCTAGGTTGTGTAAAACATGCCGCGAAATTGAAACTCCCAATTAGTTTCCTTTTGTGCCTGATAAAGGAGGATTTACCGCTAATAGCTGGTTGGCGCAGCATTTCGAAACCCTTGGCCAGGCCAAATAACAAAACCGGTGATTTTACCCCTTTCCCAAGACCCCACATTAAGAAGTCTCGTCAGGTAGCCCTTGCCCTCTGATCCTGCTGGATAAAATGATTTCTTCTTTTTTTATGGTTCTCATCAAAGAGATGTTTTGTTCTGTGAAACTAGTTTTTGTCTCACTTTCAGATGGATTTAACCTAGATTTAGAGGCTTGTCGAATGTTTCCTATGTTTTTATTTCATTCTACAAAATAAATTAACCATATGCTTTATATTTTCTAAGTGTGGATATTGGATATCGGCATTTTTCGAGTTGTAGCTCCGCGTTATTGTGCATATATTTAATGCCGAAGATGTTGGCGTGATTGAAAGGGTTTCCAAGGCGTTTTAGTGGTCGATGCTGCCGTCATACCTGCATCCTCCCACATCAAATGCTTAATCAATTCTTCACCGACAAACAGGATTATGAGGACAAGCCTTTGTGTGCAGGAGCTCCCGGTGGAGACCCAGTTCTCGGCACCTAGATCCAATTGAGCTCCGTTCAAATGGCAGATCATTGATTGACTGGGGATCTGAAGGCCCGTTTTGGTTTAGGTTGCATCTAGTTCTGTTGAAGATTTTTGTCCTTGTGACAGATCCAGTCAGTCTTTCTGTTTATTCCTAAGAGATACTGGTCAAGTCAGTTTATTTATATGGTGTTGTGTTGTATACAATACAGATTGTTTGAAAGGAGCTTCACAGTGATAAACAGGAAAATAAGATAATCAATGATGCTAACAGCTCTACAAAAGAAAATAGTGTCATTGAAACTAGTTGCTCGACTGGCACTTACTGTACACTACCAGTCAAAAGTTTTTGCACAGTAAGATTTTTAATGTTTTTTTTAAGAATTCTCTTCTGCTCACAGAGCCTGCAATTATTTGATCCAATTTTTTTTGTGTGAAATATTTTTCTATTTGAATATATTTTTTAAATTATTTTATAATATCATTTATTCCTGTGATTAAAGCTACATTTTTTCAGCATCATTTCAGCATTTACTTCAGTCTTCAGTGTCACATGATCTTTCAGAAATCATTCAAATATGCTGACTTGCTGTTTAAGAAATGTTTTAATGTTATTATCAAAATTTAAAACAGTTGAGTACATTTTTTTTCAGGATTCTTTGATGAATTGAAAGATCCAAAGATCAACATTTATCTGAAATAAAAAAGCTTTTGTAACATTATACACTATACCATTCTAAAGCTTGGGGTGAGAGTTTATTATTATTATTTTTTTAAGAAAAAAATTATTTAGCTTTAAATTGATCAGAAGTGATGATAAAGACATTTATAATGCTACAAAAGATTTAGATTTCTTCTGAACTTTCTGTTCATCAAAGAAACCTGAAAAAAAAAAATACTCAGCTGTTTTCAACATAATAATAATAAATGTTTTTTGAGAGGCAAATTAGAATATTAGAACGATTTCTGAAGGATCATGTGACTGGAGTAATGATGCTAAAAATACAGCTTTGAAATCACAGGAATAAATTACATTTTACAATATATTCAAATAGAAAACTGTTATTTTGAGTAGTTAAAACATTTCAAAATGTTTCTATTTTTCCTTTACTTTTGATCAAATAAATTCAGTGAGTTTAGTGAGCAGAAGAGACTTCTTTTAAAAACATTAATAATCTTACTGTTCAAAAACTTTCGATTGATAGTGTGCATGCATGTTTTATGAGCCAATCACCAGATCTATAAATGCCATGTGACCATAATCACTTGGATTATTTATTATTATTATTAGTTTTAATATTCATAGTCTTCACAGTCATGCTCTATAAATGTTGTGTGTGCAATCATTATGAATTGTGCATTATACACTGATAAAGGTAGATCATAGAAGAACCTTTTTTGTCCAAATGGTTCCATAAAGAACCTTTAACATCTGAAGAACCTTTCTGTTTCACAAAAGGTTCTTTATGGCGAAAGAAGGTTCTTCAGATTATAAAAAGGTAAGAAAGAGATGGTTCTTTAAAGAACCTTTGACTGAATGGTTCTTTATGGAACCAAAAATGGTTCTTCCATGGCATCGCTGTGAAGAACCTTTCAAAGCACCTTTATTTTTAAGAGTGTACATATGTATGTTCATAATGTATTCGCATGACCACATCACCCTCGTGTACAACTTTTTGCAAGATTCTTTTGCCACAAAGTATTAGGGGTGTAAAGAGCTGCTTTGACAATATTTCAGTATTATTTTTTCCTAAATATCATGCATCATCTAAAACTTGGTCACAATTTGATTCATGATTCTTTACTAAATGATACAGAACATCATTAAATATGACATTTTCATTAAATATTTGCATTTATGCATTTAGCAGGCGCTTTTATCTGAAGAGACTTACAAATGAGGAATACAAGTGCTTCATCATGACATGAAAGATAAAATGTGACTCTGGGCCACAAAACCAGTCATAAGGTTAAATTTGACAAAACTGAGATGTATACATCATATGAAAGCTTAATAAATAAGCTTTCTATTGATGTATGGTTTGTTAGGATAGGACAATATTTGACTGAGATACATCTATTTGAAATCAGAAATCTGAGGATGCAAAAAAATCAAAAAGACTGAGAAAATCACCTTTAAAGTTCTCCAAATTAGGTTCTTAACAATGCATATTACAAATCAAAAATTATATTTTGATATGTTTACAGTAGGAATTTTACAAAAAATCTTCATGGAACATGAACTTTACTTAATTTCTTAATGGTTTTTGGCATAAAAGAAAAATCAAAAATTTTGACCCATGCAATGTATTTTTTGCTATTGCTACAAGTATACCCCAGCGACTTAAGACTGGTTTTGTGGTCCAGGGTCACAAATAATTATTTAAAAAAAAATAGATCAATCAAATGTGTCTGAACTGTTATTTTGGACTGCTGAAAATATGTAAATTGTATTTTAAATAAAAATGAATATATAGTACATTACTTATAATTAGCCATTAGTATGTATAAAGTAGTGCATTACTTCATCATTAACACTCTTTATGCATTGATTTTTAATTGCTAAATTTTATGCGTTTTTAAAATGTATGCAATTTTATATCCACTAAGTGATGTCAGTTGAACTTGAAGCTTATTTCTGTGCCATCCATATGCATCCGTTCTTATTTAACCCCATAGCAGAAAGAGAAAGTTACAGTATAGAAAGACTGCGGCATTTACGACTGTTTCTCTAAGAGTCTGTAATTAAATCTCACTTCTGTGGTTCCGCCCTCCAACACGTCGGTGTATTGCTGACAGAACGCAAACGCAGTACTACTGCAGCCTTCCCCGCTGCTACAGACACTGACAGCACACTCATTACAGCCTGATTCCTACATTTAATAACAATCATTTGTGCAAACAATTACCTAAAGCATAGACTGAAGAAGACATTGTGCTATTCCCTAAGAGTAGTAAACTACACTTCAAAATATTTCATCTCCAACCACTTTTGAAAAAGCCACCATATTTTTAGAAATTAATCAGAGCCTGGTGTGTTTCTCCTTCAGTTTGGTTTGTGTAGATATAATTAGTGGCATTTTAACCCAACATGTTTTCGATTTCAAGTGATCTGCTGGTCATTTGTTAACAAAACATGCTTTTTTTCTCCTGAAATGTCTTTTAATGGCTGTTGTTTTCCAGACAAAGCCTGGATTCCCGCTCAAACTGATAATAGCGGTAATGTTGATGAACAGAATGAAGACCAGTAAAAGCCTGTAGAGCTGTTTTCCATCTATTTTGAGGTTCAAAAATGCGGCCTTAAGCTACTATTTGGTCTGTTGTTTAAATATTAGCTTGTGAAAGTGAACAAACCAAGAGGAAAATGCATTTGAGGTCTGAAGCTTACCTAAATTTAGGGAATAGCCATTGTTTAAAGTGTGCCATTTTAATTTGTCATAGTGAAGTTTTAATGTTTAGTATCTGTCCATGTAAAATGACTACTGTCGGACTCAGAGGCAAGCACTTTGAGAAATGAATCAGAACCTGGTGTGTTTCTCCTTCAGTTTGGATTGCGTACGCACATGTGGCGGCATTTTTTTTACATGGATTAATCCAAGATTTTTAGATTTCAGGTGATTTATACTGTAATTTATAATCAAAACAAGCCAATTTCTTCTAAAATGCTTTTTAATAGCTGTTGTTTTCCAGACAAAGCCAGGATTCCTGCTTAAACTGATGATAGCAATAATGTTGGTGAACAAAATAAAGGCTAGTAAAAGCCTGCAGTGCTGTTGTCTACAGTGCACAGCATAAATGAGTACACCCCCTCTTAATATATATATAAAAGATGTATTTTCTTAATGATCACTAATATAATTCATGGAAACATGGCAATATTTAAATGTATTAAACATATACTTAATAAAAACAACAAAATATATGCCAATATTTCCTGTAATTTCAGTAAATTAGCCAATTTTCTTTAAATAATGGATTGCAGAAATGAGTACACCCTATATGTAATTCAGCAAATGTATAATATTCTAGTACTTAATATGTCCTTCAGAACATTAAGTATACTGCTCTGACCCTTCTTGGCACTGAGTGTACAAGTTCATGGCAAATTTTCACATGTGTCCTGTTTAACTCCTGGAGGACGACCTCATTAAATGCCCTGGTCTTTAATGGGGAGTTTTGCTTAGCTCGTCTCTACAGAATCCCCCACAGCTGCTCAAGAGTGTTAATACTGAGTGAAATACATGTCCACTGCCCAATAATGCAGGGCATGAGGGGAGGGTAGCATCTGCAGTTTCAGTTTTTTCTATTACATCACACAGTAGTGTGTGAATTCATGACAGCACTGACAAAGCACAGCTCCCTCACACCTTCAGCACTCATACATCCCTGTAGAAGAGCTTTACTACCACTGAACGTCACTGTAGGTACCAGGCACTTCTCGCTGTACTCCTCTTGTAGCAACACCAGAACATTTTGGATGCTTTTGGATCCGAAATGATTGACTTGGTCCCTTGACACCAGAGTATGGATTCCCAGAAGTCTATATTTTGTAAATATGGGCCTTGGAAGAGGTTAAATGAGTTTACTGTGCTTTGGCTACAGTAGGTAATTCTAGTGGTGACAATAACCATGCATGTCACTTCTGTAGGCTGCTTCGTACTCTGTGAGATAAAGTGTCACTCTTTTCATAGCTGTTGCCGGCTCTGATACTCTTACATGGTATTTCTCAGCCTCATTTTATAGCAAAACTTAAAAGTGAAGACCTGGTTATTTCAGGAGCCTTGTCACAAGTCCATTGTTTTTGAATGTCAGTGCTACTTCTGTTATATTTTCACACTTAAAACAATAATTTGGTATTCCTCTTGTACCACTGTCCTCTTTTCTGCTAAGAAATAAGTCACCTGGCAGTTCTCTCCCAAGTGGTTTCATTGTTGACAGCATTAAGTCTGTGTATGATTCAGTAGGCTATAAAACGCCTTTAACCGTCAGGAAATTACTTGTCTTTAAAAGTTTTGGTTCAGTATAAGTTTTGGTTCAGTATAAGTTTTCTTTTTTTTAGTTTTATTTAGTAACTTTTAGGAGGGTGTACTCATTTTTGCAACACAACATTTTATCACTTTGACAGGAAAATCTTAATTTGCTAAATAATTTTGACATTCTTCTTTGGTAATTGATCGAGCAGGCCTGTTGGAACATTATATCTCCAAAGAATCCTAATATGTCTTTCAAGTGAAGAGTAATTGCTCAGTTTGTTAAGTTTTAGAGGGGGTGTACTCATTTATGCTGTGCACTGTACGTGTCTGAAACATACCTAAATTTAGGGAATAGACAATATATTTAAGTGTGCTATTTTGCTTTGTCTTAGTGAAATTTTAAGATGTAGTATCTGTCCACGTAAAATGACTACTGTAGGACTAAGCAGAGAAAATGACTTTTAAAAAGTCACCCCAATGTTTAGAAATCAGTTGGAGCCTGGTGTATTTCTCCTTCATTTTTGTTATGTTTGCACATGCAGTGGCATGGATTAAGCTAGGATTTTTAGGTTTCAAGTGATTTATACTGTAATTTATAATCAAAGCATGTTTTTTTTCCCTAAAATGCAGTTTAATGGCTGTAGTTTTCCAGATGCACCCTGGAATCCTGCTCAAACTGATAATAGCAGTAATGTTGATGAACAAAATAAAGGCCAGTAAAAGCCTGCAGAGGTTCAGAAATGCGGCTTTAAGCTACATTTTGGTCTGTTTTGAAATATTAGCTTGTGAAAGTGAACAAACCATGAAGAAAATGCAACATTGTGATGTTTAAGTCCATTTTAGAACAACAAAAATAGCTACAGGTCAGAAACATATTTAAAAATATAGCTGCAAGCAGCGATTACAGGCCCAAGCCGCCGAAAGGGCTGTAGCGCAGTGCAGAGTAGGAAGAACAAAAGCAGCAGAACTTAAATGAACATGAAAAACAGCCAGTTCAGAATTATCAGCGAAAATAAACTTAAAGACAACAATATAATGATTTTCTGACTAACTGTTCAAAAGTTATAAGCAAAAAGGTTCATTTTTGGTATCTCACGACCCATAGGTGGCGCTGTTCCCAACTTTGGCATGGACCCTCAGAGCATGGTGTTGATGAAACATACCAAGTTTCATTTCAATTGATCAAAGTTTGGCCAAGATATAGCCTCTGAACCAATTTTGGGCCAACCTTGTTTACTTTGTGACATTATAACTTTTGAACATGAATAAAAAACATTTGTTCAGTCATTTCTTTGCAGCTCAGTCCAAATATCATCTGAGCCCATTTTAGGAAGAATTGGATGAATTTTCAAGGAGGAGTAGCAAAAAAACAATACTGTACTTTTCAAAATGGCCGCTACTGTAATGGATGGAGTCTTAATGTAAGCTATTGAATGTGATCAGCATGAGGAGAGGAATCAGGGTGTACTAAGGTTTTTTTTCTAGAATTAGGAAAATAATAATAAGAAAACATATAGTTACAATAGAGGCTACAGCCCTTTGGACTTGGCCCCTAATTAGGGTAATAGCCATTATATTTAAGTGTGCCATTTTACTTTGTCTTAGTGAAATTTTAAAATGTAGTGTCTGTCCATGTAAAAAATGACTACTGTAGGACTAAGCAGAGGCAACCACTTAAAAAAAAAAAAAAAAAATTCTGGTGTGTTTCTCCTTCAATTTGGTTCGTGTAGGCACATGTGGCAGCATTTTTTACATTAATTAATCCTAGATTTTTAAATTCAAATTGATTTATACTGTAATTAATAATCAAAACATGTCTTTTTCTCCTAAAATGCCTTTTAAGGACTGTTGTTTTCCAGACAAAACCCTGGATTCCCGCTCAAACTGGTAATAGCAATAATGTTGATGAACATAATAATGGCCAGTAAAAGCCTGCAGAGCTGTTGTCCATCTATTTTGTAGTTCAGAAATGCGGCTTCAAGCTACATTTTGGTCTGTTTTGAAATATTAGCTTACCTAAATGTAGGGAATAGCTATTATATTTAATTCTATTTCTCCTTCATTTTGGTTTATGTTTGCACAGTGGCATTTTTACGTAGATTAACCTAAGAATTTTAGGTTACAAGTGATTTATACTGTAATTTATAATCAAAACATGCTTGTTTTCTCCTAAAATGCCTTTTAATGGCTGTAGTTTTCCAGATGCAGCCTGAATTCCCGCTCAAACTGATAATAGCAGTATAGCATTGATGTGGATGATCAAAATAAAGGCAAGTAAAAGCCTGCAGAGCTGTCGTCCATTTATTGTGAGGTTCAGAAATGTGGCTTTAAGCTACATTTTGGTCTGTTTTGTTCATATACGCACATGTGGCAGCATTTTTACATGGATTAATCCGAGATTTTAAGATTTCAATTAATTTATACTGTAGTTTATAATCGAAACATGCTTTTTTTTTTGCTAAAATGTCTTTTAATGGCTGTTGTTTTCCTGACAAAGCCTGGATTCCCGCTCAAACTGATAATAGCAAAAATGTTGATGAATAAAATAAAGACTAATAAAAGCCTGCAGAGCTGTTGTCCATATATTTGGAGGTTCAGAACCTCTAAATAGATGGTTCAGAATATATAAGAAGCTATATTCTGGTCTGTTTTAAAAAAGTGTTTGTGAAAGTGAACGAACCAAAAAGAAAACACAACTTTGTGACATTTAAGTCCATTTCAGAACAACACAAACAAGCTACAGGTCTCAAACATATCTAAATTTATATTTAGATGTGCCATTTTGCTTTGTCTTAGTGAAGTTTTAAAATGTAGTATATGTCCATATAAAATGACCACTGTAGGACTAAGCAGAGGAGACCACTTTTTAAAAAGTCGCCCCATTTTCAAAACTAATGAATGCCTGGTGTGCTTCTTCAGTTTGGTTTGTGTAAATGCTCATGTGGCAGCATTTTCACTTGAATTAATAAATTTTTAGATTTCAAATGATTCTGTAATTTATAATCGAAACATGCCTTTTTCTTCTAAAATGTCTTTTAATGGCTGTTGTTTTTCACACGGAGCCTGGATTCCCGCTCAAACTGATAATAGCAGTAATGTTGATCAACAAAATAAAGGCCAGTAAGAGCCAGCATAGTAGTTGACATCTATTTAGAGGTTCAGAAATGCAGCTTTAAGCTACATTTTGGTCTGTTCTAAAATATTAGCTTGTGAAAGTAAGACCAAGAAGAAAACCCAACATTGTCACATTTAAGTCCATTTCAGAACAACACAAAAAAGCTACGGGTCTGAAACTTACCCAAATTTAAGGAATAGCCATTATATTTAAGTGTGCCATTTTGCTTTTATCTTAGTGAAACTTTAGAGATTTTCAGATTTTGAGTAATTTATATTGTCATTTGTAAACAAAGTTGTAAACCTCAAAAAAAAAAACTTTGTAATGACTTGTCTTGCAGACACAGCTGGATTCCCGCTCAAACTGATAATAGCAATAACACTGATGAACAGATTTTTAAAGAATGGCCATTATATTTTAGTATGCTCCATTTAGCTTTGTTGCAGTGAAATTTTAACAATTGTGACAACTGTATGATCAATCAGAGGCAACCACTTAAAAAAGTCACCCTATCCTTGGAAGTAATTCAGAAACTGGCGTATTTCCCCTGGATTTGATTCATGTAGGCATATATGCCACCATTTTTACTTGGATTTTCAGATTTTGAGTGTTTTATGATGTAATTCATAAAGAAAACATGCATTTTTCTCTGAAAATGAGCCATTTTGCTTTGTTGCGGTTTGTTGCGGTGTATGATAAGCAGAGGCAATCACTTTTAAAAAAGTCGCCATATCTTTAGAAATATTTCAAAACCTGGTGTATTTCCCCTGAATTTGATTCATGTAAGCATATATGGCATTATACTTGGATCCACCCCAGATTTTCAGGTTTCAAGTCATTTATATTGTAATTTATAAACAAAACACTTTTTTTTTCTCAGAAAATGCCTTGTAATGACATGTTTTCTAGACGAAGCATGGATTTGTTCTGTTGACGGTCAGAAAGAAGGCCAGTAAAAGCTTGCAGAGATATTGTCCAACTATTTGGAAGTTCAGAAATGGTGCTTTCATCTGTTTTGAAATACTGTGGCTTCTGAAACGTGAATGAAGCAAGAAGAAAATGTGACAATTCAGTCCATTTCAGAATGACACAAACAAGCTACAGGTCTGAAACGCACCTACATTTGTGTGCTATTTTTCTTTGTCACGTTGACATTTTAAAATGACCGTGTCAAATGACAACCATAGGACCAAGCAGAAACCTCTGCCAAGTGGTTGTGTTGGCAACAGGCTAGCAGTAAGTGGCAATTCATCTTTGGCTACTGCTGATTTAATTTCTGCCCAAGTGGTGGATTTGGCCAGTTGTTGTGTAAGGAAGTCTAGGTTAAGTGCAAACACTGGAAATTGGATAACGCCTATATTGCATTTATTGACATTTACATTTTTATGCATTTGACAGATCCAGCATGGTACTCGAGGTTACAGAAAATGGTCTGAAATTGTTAGCTATTTTTGTCCAGATAGAATGGGTTATGTTCTGCTTCAACCCTGCACTATCCTTTATTCGCTCTCAAAGGATCTGCAATGGTGTGTCAAAGATTCCCATCGACTTCAAAGGAAGACGATGAACAAATCATTTAGTGCAATGGATGTAGTTTAGATTAATCATTCGTGAGGCCAAATGAAATCTCCAGTAGACACGGACCTTCTGCGGAGAACATTTCGCATCCAATCCGGACTTTCTTTTCTCTTTTTTTTGTGCTGCTTTGCTCATTTGACAGCTCTGTAAAGCAGTTTCATGGCGTAACCTTGCCAAGCGCCGTTTTCCCCTCCGTCATTGATCAGCTCTGCGGGTCGTGTTCGTCAAAGCGGCCATATTTTCACAGCTGAACTGACACTGTAACCTGTGTTTGCAATTCAGGCATAGCTGATTATTGATCAGCGTCTGTCAGGTTAGCTGAGCATGGAAAACGATTCACAATGAGCTTCGTGCTGTTGGAGTCTCTTTGGGGCTTTCTAGTAATTCAGACCATTTTTTATTGTGTAATTTCTATATGTGACCCTGGACCACAAAACCAGTCATAAGGTTAAATTTTACAAAACTGAGATGTATACATCACAATAAATAAGCTTTCTACTGATGTATGGTTTGTTAGGATAGGACAATATTTGGCCGAGGTACATCTATTTGAAATTATGGAATCTAAGGGTGCAAAATAATCAAAATACTGAGAAAATCACCTTTAAAGTTCTCCAAATTAAGTTCTTAACAATGCATATTACTAATCAAAAATTACATTTTGATATATTTATAGTATGAATTTTACAAAAAATCTTCATGGAACATGATCTTTACTTAATTTCCTAATGATTTTTGGCATAAAAGAAAAATCAATCATTTTGACCCATACAATGTATTTTTGGCTATTGCTACAAATATACCCCAGCGACTTAAGACTGGTTTTGTGGTCCAGAGTCACATATTTATTTATTTATTTATTTATATTCTAATGCTAATGATAATAGTAAAACTGTAAAACTAAAATTATATATTATAAAATATCCCATTAGATAAAAAAAAATAATTTTAGTTTTACAATTTTACTATTATATTATATTATATTATATATTATTATGTATGTAAATATATAACATAATAAATTACTCATTTTATTATTAAGAGAGAGAGATTTACACATTAATATTGTATATACTATATGTTTTGTTTAATATTTTAATGATAATAACAAAAATGTAAATTAAATATATATTGTAATTAATATTTATTTAGTTATTATTATTATTATTATTATTATTATTATTATTATTATTATTTTTATTATAAGAATAGAGAGAGAGAAACCAGAAAATCCAATTCATAATACTATATATTTTTCTTAAATTCAGTATTTTAATAAAAACGATAATAATAAAAATGTAAGTTAAATATATACTTTATTTTATATTTATTTAGTTTTATATTTAAAAAATTTAGAATTTTCTATTTTTATTTATTTTAGGTTTTAGATTTTAAAAAATAGTGCATTTCAAACTTTTATTCTTAAATATATAATTTTCTATTTGTATTTATTTTAGGTTTTAAAAAGTAGCATGTTTAAAACTTTTATTCTGATTTCTTTGTAATATTAAATAAATGTATAATTTTCTGTTTTTATTTATTTTAGGTTTTAAAAAAGTAGTGCATTTAAAGCCTTTTTCGTAATAAATTATTATTATTATTTTTAATAAAAGAGAGATTTGTATATTTATTCCATACATACTATATATTATTGTTGAATTTTATATTGTAATGATAATGGTAATAACAAAAATGTAAATTAAATAATTAAATGTAAATTAAACAATATTATGTAATATTTATTTAGCTTTATTATTATTAAATTATTACATTATATTTTATTATAAAATATTATTATTATTAGAATAAAGAGAGAAAGAAAATGAGAAAGATAACACAAAATCTAATTTATTACACTATATATTTTTGTTTAATTTGATATTTCAATCATAATGATAATAATAAAAAAGTTTTATTATTATATTATATTATATTATATTAATTATTTATCAAAAACATTTTGCTTGGATAAAATTTGACAAAATGCTTTAAAAAGAAATCATCCCTATATATATTTGCTTAGAGAATATTCCATTGTTGTAGTTTGAAGAGATATGTTTGTGTTTGATTCTTTGTATTGTTCTGCTCAGTGAACCTTTGAATTATTTGTTTGCAAAAGTTCTTTATCTTTTGCTGCAGGGAGGCGTTTTGCTGCCTCTATGAATTTGTTTTCACCTTTGTTGATTGTGAATCTCCAGCCAGATCAGGCCAGAGCCGAGAGAAGAATGTGGCAGGATGGTTCCAGTACAGGAATTCTGCCATAAAAGAAGCATAATTAAAGCTGGAAATGAACAGGAGTGGTTTTGAGTTTAGATGAATTCAATTTCGTCCAAAACAGGAAGTTGTGATTTGATCAGACTCTCTCTGGAGAAAGAGGCATCGCCAGCCGGAGGCTCTCAGCCAAGTTTGATGCCAGTCTCTTTATTTCATAGTTAGTGTAAACGTGACAGTGCAGAAATATAATAGATTGTGCTGTCCTCACACTAAAATAAATGGCTTTCATCCTCATCCACTTAATCAGATGTAAGACGCCAGATTTGTGTGGCAGAGTCGGTACAGGATGTCATGTACTGTGGTTTTCATTTTTAAAAATACTGCGTTTAAAAGTTGTATTCCTATTTCTTCTTAATGTTAAATAAATATATAATTTTCTATTTTTATTTATTTTACATTTTTTAAAAATAGTGCATTTAATACTTTAATTTTTAAATATATATTTTTCTATTTTTATTTATTTTAGGTTTAGAAAAGTAGTGCATTTGAAAATATATATTTACTTTTAATATTAAATAAACGTATAATTGTCTAGTTTTATTTATTTTAGATTTTAAAATAGTATTCAAAAAGCACATTTAAAATTAAAAATCTTATTTTTTGTAATATTCAATAAATATATAAGTGTCTATTTTTATTTATTTTAGATTTTAAATAGTAAAACTTTTATTCTCATTTATGTTTAATATTAAATAAATATATAATTTTCTATTTTTATTTATTTTTCTATTTTTATTTATTTTAGGTTAACACATTTAAAACTTTTATTCTTATTACTTTTTAATATTTAATAAATGCATAACGTCGTATTTTTATTTATTTTAGATTTTAAAAAGTATCACATTCGAGACTTTTATTCTTGTTTTTTTAATATTGAATAAATTTATAGTTTTCTATTTTGATTTGTTTTAGATTTTGAAAAGTAGTGCATTTAAAACGTTTATTCTTAAATATATAATTTTGTATTGTTTTTATTTTAGATCAAAACAATTATGCATTTAAAATTTTAATTCTTATTTTTTGTAATATTAAATAAATATGTAATTGTCTATTTTTTTATTTTAGATTTCAAATAGTAGTGCTATTTAAAAAAAAAATTCTTATTGAATTAAATTTAATATTAAATATATAATTTTCTATTTTTTTCTATTTTTATTTATTTTGGGTCTTAAAAAAGAAACACATTTAAAACTTTTATGATTTTTAAAACTAAATAATTAATTTTCCATTTTTATTTCCATTTTGAATAGTTTCAAAATTGTATTGTTGTTTTTTAAATATTGAATACATTTATAATTTTCTGTTTTTATTTATTTTAAATTTTGAAAAGTAGTACATTAAAATCTTTTATTCTTCTTTTTAGTATTAAATAAATGTATAATTTTCTATTTTTATTTATTTAGGATTTTTAAAAAGTAGCACATTTGGTACTTAAAAAAATAGCGCATTTAAAATGTTATTCTTTTTTTCTTTTTAATATTAAAAAATGTGTAAAGTTCTGTTTTTATTTGTTTTAGATTTTAAAATGTAGTGAATTTAAAACTTGTATTCTTTTTTTCTTTTTAATATTAAATAAATGTACATTTTTCTGTTTTTATTTATTTTAGATTTTAAATAGTAGTGCATTTAAAACTTTTTTTAGGTTTTACATTCGCATTTTCTTTTTCTTAATACTTTTTGTCATTTGTAGTATTATGTTTGTAATATTATATTACATACTGCATTTAAAACCTACAGTATTCAGGTCTCACATGCTATTTTACATTGACATTTTCTCAATTTTACTTATTTTAGCCCTTTTGGACAACAGGTTTTCTTCATATGCACACACTTTTGTTCACATTAAACGCATTTCTCATTTCATCACATGTGGATGCATTAAATTCAGAGTGCGTATACATCAATAAAAGAAAATGCAATCATTATTCAGTGCACATGCGCATGCATGAAAGAAGGATCAACTTTATTTATTCATTCCGTTATTTAATCCTTCACATGAAAAGCAGATTTGCATTAAATGAAGTAGAGATGCATTAAATTCAATGTTCATATGCACGCATGAACGAAAAAAGCGATAACAATTCAGCCCGCATGTAAATGCATGAAATAAAAGATCAACTTTTTTCTTTTCTCCTTCTTGCAAGAATAAAAAGCTCAACTTTGTATGCAAATATCACCCTGACATCATCACTGATGGTCTGATTTGTAACCACTGAAAGATTTGACTCTGACCTGTTCACATCCTCAGACTCAGATGTGAGCTATTTTTAAAAGTTGAAACTCATAATTACGGTAATTCTGTGGGGATTTCAAACTTTAATGTTAAATTTAAGTGCTGCGGAAGTCTGTTAAGCGGTTGGAGCAGAATTAATTGGAGAATTTTGTGAAGATGAAGAACAAGAAGTCTGAGGGATTTCAATAGAGTGCCACTTTGAAGCATTGTAATTAATTGATCTTACGTAAGCGTTCAGACTCTAACACACGTTTTTAAGCACTCCATGATTCAGCCATGACAGTCAGTGAGAGATATCCCTCTTGTTCTTTCGCCGCTGATTAATAGCGGCACGTCGACCGCGTTGAACTGTGTTTGAAGGACGTTGCTCTGCTCTCTAGCTTTGCAATTCAGATTGAAAAGGGTCTTTTGTGTCCCTCAGACTTAAGTCCCACTAGTGTTTCTTTCAGCGCTGAGTAGCGCACTTGAAAACATGTGCCCTGATCTTGAAGAAGACAAGACGGATGTTTCTTTTGGCCTTGTGGAATAAAACTCTCCAGCAGGTATGGCTCTAGTGTGATTGTAGTGGCCTGAAAGCACCAGACACCTCGGTGTTTGCCAGCCGATGGCTTTTGCCGAGCGAGAGGCAGCGCTAATGTGGAGGAAATGAGATGAGAAGATAAACTCTTCCTGAGGTCGCCCGCCTGCTGATTCTGTGCTTTCATATAGATTTCCACGTAAAATGTATGCTGTTACATGACGGCGCGCCACCTTAGTGTAACTCAGCTTAATAATTGATCTAAATTACCACATGGTTAAACATTTACAGCAGGGCTGTTAATAGATCGCTGACATTCGTGTTCTAGAATCTGAGAAAGAGTAGGACCGAGTTTAGCCGGACTTTTGAAAGCATTTGCATGCACATCTTGGCCACTGTATTTGTTGGAGGATTTTTTCTTGTTTAGATTATTTGATGATTTTAAGAATGTCTACATATATTATTAATAATAACAACTGTTATTTTTGTTGTTGTTATTATTATTATTAAAAATAGTACTTAAAGTACTTATTTTTTTACTGGGAAATTTTAAGTGTCGTCGTTATTATAAAAATTGTTGTTGTTGTTGTTATACCTAATATAAATTTTTCAGGGAAATGTTTAGTGTCATCTTTAATTATTGTTATAATAATTAGTAATAATAGGTAATTTTCATGATGATTTTCAGTATCATCTTTAATTATATAATATTGATGATAATAATAATGAATGACTATAATAATAATATAATAATAAATTACAATAATATTAATAATAATAATAGTTGTATAATATAATAGTAATAATTATAATAATAATAATAATAAAGCCATTTTCAGGGCACTTTTCAGTGTCACCTTGAATTATATAATATTGATAATAATAATAAATGACTATAATATTGATATAATTATAATAATAATAACAAATTACAATATTATAATATTAATAACAATAATAATAGTAATTATATAATTATATAGGCAATTTTCAGGGCATTGTATATAATAATATAATATTGATAATAATAAAAAATGACTATAATAATAATATAATTATAATTGTAATAATAAATGTCAATAATATTAATAATAATAATAGCAAGTCATTTTCAGGGCAATTGTCAGTATCATCTTTAATAATATGATATTGATAATAATAATAATAATAATAATAATAATAAATGACAATAATAATAAAATTTAATTTTCAGGGCAATTTTCATTGTCATCTTTAATAATATAATATTGATAATAATAATAAATTATAATAATAATAGGTCATTTTCATAGCAATTTTCAGTGTCATCTTTAATAATATAATATTGATAATAATAATAATAAATGACTATAATAATAATAATAATAAATGACAACTACAACAACAACAACAACAATAATAATAATAATAATAATAATAATAATAATAATAATAATAATAATAATAATAATAATAGGTCATTTTCAGGGCAGCTTTGAGTTTCATCTTTAATATAGTAATAATAATAAATGACAATAATAATAATAATAATAATAACAATAATAATATGTAATTTTAAGCTAAATTTTCAGTTTGTGATAGGCCAGTTAGCCATAAATGTTTTACCAAAAAAAATAAATAAAAAAATACAGAAAAGAAAAGATGGGGAAAAAGCTAAAATAAATATAGCTTTATCTATAAAGAATTTTGCCAGAATGCTTTACAGTGTATTCCTTATGTATTCATTCTCTTTATTCTGCATGATAATCCTTAACAATTTTTATGTTCAAACAGACCCTTCAATAAAAGTTTTAATCCTCTCAAAAATGTCATTCACCCAAATAGCAACTATTAAAGACTTCAAACCAAACTCTGATGTTTGAAGTGGTAAATAATGACAATAATAATATTTTAGGAATATCCATCCTTTAATAATGCAAAGTGGCCTGCTGTTGCTGCAGAAACCACCAAATGGGTGCGGCTTCTATTTGCAAGCTTTTTTATGAATTTTCTATGAACTTTATCATAGTGAACTGTCGTTTGTCTAGCTTATAACTGCCTCAATCTGTTGTTTTGACATCCTTTGGGTGCATTCGAGTCTTAAACAGCAGGTCAGACTCCTGTAATACACAGAACTCCTGCAAACTCTAGGAATCAATATGCGCACATGGCTTTACCGAGTCGGACGGTTTTCCGGCTTTCCGGCACTTTTACTGCGTTCCGCTCGGTGACACGGGTAGACCTGGTTGCCATGACAACCTATTCCTTTTTTGGTGTGTGCTTTGACATGGTGGTCACCCCCGATAACCGTTCTAGAGCAACAACCACCACAACAAAGCTGATGAGGTAAACAGAGATCAGCAAAATGTTGTGTTTAACGGCAGGAGTTTTAATTGGAATTATTCTACATAACCACATAGCAACACAATAGTAAACATCTAGCAGCCCACTAGGATTATGACAGTGAGTCTTGCATTGGTAGAGAATGTAAAAATGTAGTTTTTGTATAGAGTTTGCATTTTTCTGCATGTCTGATTGTCCCTTTCTCTCTCTCTCTCTCTGTTCTGTTCATCATTATGGAGAAATATCTCCACCCGTCCGCAGCTGATCTACCTATCATTTTCACATCTCCTAGCAACAGCTCTTTAAAAAACTAAATATAACACTTGGTAAGGTGTCGCACCAGAGCTGCGTGTGTGTGAGCGCTTGTACATGTGCATGGTGCAGTTGTGTGTTGCAGTGTATTGTTTCCATACAGATCCAGCTGTGTTCATGGGCATTTGTGTGTTGTAACTTTCACTGATGTACAGTGATGGGAATAGAGGCGTTATAAATAAACGGCATGACTAACTGCATTACTTTTTTCAGTATTGAGTAATCAAACGAAATCAAACGCTCCTGGTTGTGATTACATTAGAGAGTTAACATGGGGATATAATGAACATTGCTTATCATACAGATTGCTTTATCAAATATAATTCATGTCTACTTCATTTAAAAGTAGACATTTCAAGCTTTCTATAAATATATTTCTCATGCCTGTGAGGCAGGTATTCGCTGAGATTCAGGTTGTTTTATCGACATGTCTCTGAAGAGAGATGACGGAGAACGAAACGGCAAAAGAGCGCATTCTGTTCATTTTCATTATTTTACAAAAGCACATTGTTTTGTTGTTATGACAAATAAAAGTAGACCCTTTGCAGTTTCAAACGGTACCTTATTCTTATCTGTATGATCAAAAATGACAGAGTATTTCTGGTTCTTTTCGCGGTCATCAAGAAAAAAACAAGACAGACCACACTGGTTGAGTCTTCAGTGTTGCTGCAGGATGTTTTTTTATGCGACCCTAATAACATGATATTTAGCCCCTGAAAGGTCTCTCTCACGTTGTCCCACAGCAACATTAAAATACAAGTTATTTGACATATTTTCTTTTTTTTTAAAGTAACACAATAGTTACTTTCCCTGGTAATTAGTTACTTTTATAATGATGTAACTCAGTTACTAAGTTACTATTTGTGAGAAGTTACTAGTAACTATAACTAATTAATTTTTGAAAGTAACATGCCCAACACTGATGTATGACATTACACTAATTCTGTGCTTTCTGGTGCTTTTCTCGACTCAACAAGAAAAAGTTCAGCTCAAATTTGAGTAGAAAATCAAAAGAGTATTACGAATATTCAACTGGTCCTATTTTATAACACCTAAGCTATTTTCTTCACCTAAATGAACATGTATAAAATTTAACATTTGCTTGTTTTTTGCCATTTTTTATTTTTGTCAGTTGTGATTCGCATTAGACTTTCATGACTGTAATACTGCAATGTAATCCAATGCTTTTAAATTGATGGCCATTTTCCACAAGTTATGAAATGTCTGCAACATAGTTTGTTTAAAATTCCTTTATGGTCATGTAATGGTCTTTTTTAACTTGTCAAAAACAGCTATGTTCACATTGAGCCATTTTGGTGCATGTCTCTTTAAATGATAATGAGCTACTGCTGACTCCACCCCTCTCTTCTGTTTTTTGTGTGTTTGGCGCGTTACCATCAAAAATAAAACTAATCCACTGCATCTTCTGTGGCTCTGATGTCGGGAGAAAATGAAGACTCTTAAGTTTACTTTTACATCCAACTACAAAACATCTGCATTGCTTATGAGACATTGTTATCGCTACAGATGCTTGAGCGTAGAAAAAGTGGCCAACAGCATTCAAATGGCTGAGGGCAGAGATATGCTAATACAGGACAGTCCGTCAGTAGTTGTGGGTGGGGCCAGAAAATCAAAACAGCTTGATTATTGAGACTGTATAGGAGAGTTAATTGATTTTTATCAGTTTTATGCAATTTATATGCAAACACCATGTAAAAGTGAATTTTGCACCCGATGTCCCTCTTTGACCCTCTGGGGTCGACAAACGCGCTGCCACTTTTGTGGTATATTTTACTGATAACCTCTAAAGGAACTTAAATTACGCCGTCATTTTTGGTCATACAGATAAGAGGAATACATCATTCTAATCTGTAAGGGGTCTACTTTTATTTGTATACACACATAATAACAGCAAAACTTTGTGCTTTTGTAAAATAATGAAAAATACAGGGTGTGCTTTTAGCCGTCTCAGTCTCTGTGATCTTAATTTTGAAACACATCACAAAAGAGAACTGAATACAGCGAATACTTGACACACAGACATGAGAGATATATCTATAGAAAGCTTGATGTCTACTTTTAAATGAAGTCATATTGAAAACAAATATTCTGTGATAAAGTAATGTGATCACGCCCATAATCTACCGTGCTTTTGCAAATATAATTGTCCACCTGAGACACACAACATGTAAACGTCCACATCCCCTCAGTAAAATCTATTGTATTTTTTGAGTAATGAGAATGAAGGTGAATGTGTTTTATTGCCATGAAAATAATGTCCAGCAAATGGCCCTAAATGAGCATCATTTTCTTGCAAAATGTGAAATATATTTTCTTATGGAGAAATGTGACCTGGACATGTTCTTGACCAGTTTGGTGAGATTCGCCTTTAGAGATTTTCTGATTTAATACATGGGCTACTGAAGTGTGTGTGGCAGATGAAATTGAGAGCTATTATTTGTAAAGTGGATTGAGGGACAATAAGATAAAATTTCAGAAAAGTGGAGACTGTGATCTCATATTGTCTACAAATGGAACACACTCACAGAGTGATCATCTCTGGATACTCCTGAAAAAAACAACAGAATCAGCCTCTGAACTTGTGTTCAAAATACAAGATTGAGTGTTGAGAAGGAGGTACAACAACATGATTCATATTTTAGATGGTTTTTAGTGGATTTACGTCTTGAATCAAGACTTTCGATCTTATTATTGCACAAGTGACTTAAAAACACAAAAAATCATCAGATATTCTTAAAAGTCAACATGAAAATGCCATTGGTTACCCATTTTACTGCATTACAGAGTAAAACAGAATATTCACTGAGGGGAAAAAAGTACACATGGGACTTTTTATATATCAGGAATTGATTGTATTGTGAAAAGAGTCTCTATATTAAAAGAAACCACGGGTATTAAGACTTGTATGGCTTAATATTACGTAAATGATGTCTCTTATTGAAATATGTAGTAGAAAACCCATGAAAGATTTCTTCACTGCTTTGCCAGCAATATGAAGATGAGAAAAAAATGGGAAGATGCTTGTGGATGAATAAAACTTTAAGACCTGCATCTTTGTTCTCTCCACTTCAACTCTGATGCCTTTGAGGCTTTTAGTAGACCACAGCTACAAAAAAGCTTACAAACGACAGAGACAAGAAACGCTAGATGCCATCCTGCCAGGATGTAAACATGCAGATGCTTGTCATGACGCCGCAGCCACTGAAGGAGTTTCTCAGTGTGGATTTCACTCGATATCCAGGGCGTTTAGACTCCTTGTGGTGAAAATTAATGGTACGGCATTTGGTTTTAGTATACGCTTATCCATCACCAACCTGTAAGCTCCTTTAGTAGCTGTGGTCATCATATCAGTATTTTATTTTCTGAGTTGTGGTAAAAATAGCATCGAAAAAAATGGCACCCCCATAGTCCAAAATATGTATGAAATGAAGATGATCTTTTAAATAACGTAAATCTTTCATGGATTTTCTACTATATATTTTCGTAAATAACATCATTAACGTTATATTAAGCTATACACATCTTAATATCCAGGTTTCCCTTTAAAGTTGAATGGAATTGTTAAAAAAATTTAATAATTGATTATGCAATCCAGAATTTTTGTTTTCTTTAAATAAAATACCAATAAATACAATAAAATTTTGCACAAACTATTCATTATATATATTATATATATATAAACCAATGAAAGT
Organism: Garra rufa; assembly: GCF_049309525.1. NCBI lineage: Eukaryota > Metazoa > Chordata > Actinopteri > Cypriniformes > Cyprinidae > Garra > Garra rufa. The sequence goes on from NC_133377.1 coordinate 34,616,311, forward strand.
CTGTTTTTCACAATCCAGTTAAATCAATTAAAAGTTGTGTCCTATTTTTAGCTGAATATTCTTTGATACATCAAATTATTTTAATGGCTAAATGATTATGTGTTTTCTGATCTGCGTTTGATCTTCAGCATTTAAAGACAAACCTTTAAATGAGACAAGAGTGGTTGGAACGAATCTTGATAAAACAGCTTGTGTTTAGTCGCTGCCCGTGGAACCATTGTTCTGTTCCAAAAACGCTTTCTGTTTCTGGTGAAATGCTATTTTGGGACTTGAAATAACATTTGGGTTTGGAGAGTAAAAAACTTTATTTCTCCAAGTCTTACATCAGTCAGGAGGGACCATGAATATTTGATGATGCAAAGCTAAACATTTGGGATCGGCTTGTAAAAAAAAAATGCTTGACATTTGCCTTCGCGGTTGTGATAGCGACTGTTAAATCATTATTACCCAAACAGACGGCCGTACCTGCCGCCTCTCAGAGCTTAAATCGAGTCCTCGGAGAGCAGCGCTGCCGTTCCTGACATCTACAGCTGTCCTGTCAATGTGAGATTATTTATCTGTGCGGGACTCGTCCTGCAGTGAGCCGCTGTAGTCCTGCGGGGCAGGCTGTCTGTCTGTATGTCATTGACAGAGGCCCGCAGGGACCGCATCTCCCAGCATGCCGCTCTCCGGGGACGGGGCTCGTGTGACAGCTCTGCCTCCGGCGCTTGAAGAGACAAAGAGAAGTCCTCATCATGATAGATAGTGACAGCTGAGAGCATGTGAGAGAGATGCAACTTTCTTCACAATCAGTAGCACATAATCTTTATTATTTACTCTTTCTTCTTAGGTTTTAGTGAGTGTTCAGTTATGATCTGCTCTGAGATCAGTGCTGATGCATCATGGGTTGCCACTGTTGACTCTCTGAGAGACAAAAGGTTGATGATTAATTGTGAAAGAGTTTTGTAGAGTTTTTTGTGGTTTTCATTCAAACCTGTGAGATTTACTCTTCCGTGAAGCATAAAAGAGGTTCTGCTCTTTTTCATATGATAAAAGTTAATGTGGACTGAAGTTGTTGAGCTTCAAAAATAGAAAAAGCAGCCTAAATTTGTGTTAAGTTTTTGTTTTTTAATGTCTTTCTAATGATTTTATAATAATGAATAATAATGATTTTAATTATCTCTTCTGCTCAGAGATCAAAAATACAGTAAAAATACTAATATTGTGAAATATTATTACAGTTTAAAATAACTGTTTTCTATTTGAATATATTTTAAAATGTAATTCATCAGTGTCACATGATCTTTCAGAATTCATTCTAATGTGCTGATTTTATGCTAAAGAATTTATTTTTATAGTTGGAAACAGTTGTGCTTCTTAATATTTTTGTGGAAAGTGTGATACATTTTTTTCAGGATTCTTTAAATAGAAATTTTGTATCCAATAAACAGCATTTATTTCAAATAGAAATATTTTGTAACATTGCCATTACTCTCACTTTTAATCAATTTAATGCATAATTGTTGAATAAAAATGTTAATTTCTTTTAAAAATTATTACTGACCCCAAAATTTTGAACAGTATCATATATATATATATATATATTTGAGGTTTTTTTTTTTGCTTTCAGTAAATTATTTTCTACATGTTTGCATTATTTCATTTTGTATTTTATTTTATTTTATTTTATTTTATAAAATTACACTATTAAATCTTTTACAGACTTCTTATTTTGTTAATTCACATCCAAAAATTTGGAATTATTCTTTTCCAGAAATGATTTTTCTGAATCACACTGTAAAAGCAAAACTTCATACCTAAGAACATTTTTTAACCATTTTTCAGGATTCTTTGAATAGAAATTTCATTTCCAATGAACATCATTTATTTAAAATAGAAATCTTTTGTAACATTGTCTTTACTCTCACTTTTAATAAATGTAATGCATACTTAAAAAGTTTAATTTCTTAAAAAAAAAAAATTACTGACCGCAAATTTTTGAACAGTTGTGTATATATATTTGAGGGTTTTCTCTACACATTTGAATAATTAACTATTTTATTTTACTTTTAAAAAAATCTTCTACAGACTTCTTATTGTATTAATTCATATCCGAAATTTTGGAATTATTATTTTCCTGAAATGATGCTTAATATTTCTGAATCGCACTGTAATCACAAAAGCAAAACTTTATACCAAAGAAGTGTTTAATATTTAATGGTATTGTTTTTTTTAGTACCTCATCAACTGGTAGTTTCATATTTCAAGCTGTTGCATTTAATCATAGTGGTGAGGTTCATATCGTTTTTAATAAATCACACAGTGTGTAATGAGTGCTTTGTGTATATTTATATTTGATGGCTTATGAACCATTTGAAGGCAAGGTGATATAGTTAAAATTTAAAATTAAAAAACTTAAAATTTATGGTGTACAGTTGATTTTTTTAATCATAGTTTTGAGATGTGTTACAGAATTCAGCAAATGTGCAGATGAGTTTGTGATGCTTTGACTATGATGATTTCTAGTAATAAATGTTCAGGGTGATATTAAAGCATGTCTATACAGTGTTTCAAAAGAGAATACTTATTATTTTGGCTCAACGTCTCCTGTCTCTCTCTATCTGTCTGTCTCCAGATGTTGTGGTTAACGGAAAGCCGTGTGACTGTGACATGACCGCTGACTGCAGGGTCGGAGACGCTGTGCCATTAGAGGTGAAACTGACCAACCGCAGCAAGAGCGCAGTCGGACCGTTCTCTCTGACCGTCGTCCCCTTCCAAGACTATCAGAACGGAGTCCAAAACTATGACCTGCAGGACTCAGTCACTTTCATCGGCTCCAACACCTTCTACATCAACACGGTGAGCCAATGACGCACGTAGAAAAGCACATAGCAGCTGGACACTGTCTGAGCCGGGTCACATCCTCAACTTCTGAGGAATGTTTAGCTTTCAAATCATAGTCATGGTGTTAAAGGTACACTTACATATGTGACCCCTGTACCACAAAACCAGTCTTATTTAGCACTGGAAATTTGTAGCGATAGACAAAAATGCACAGTATGGGTCACAATTATATTATATGTGTACAGTCGTGGCCAAAATTTTTGAGAATTACATAAATATTGAAAATTGGAAAAGTTGCTGCTTAAGTTTTTATAATAGCAATTTGCATATACTCCAGAATGTTATGAAGAGTGATCAGATGAATTGCATAGTCCTTCTTTGCCATGAAAATTAACTTAATCCCCAAAAAAACTTTCCACTGCATTTCATTGCTGTCATTAAAGGACCTGCTGAGATCATTTCAGTAATCGTCTTGTTAACTCAGGTGAGAATGTTGACCAGCACAAGGCTGGAGATCATTATGTCAGGCTGATTGGGTTACAATGGCAGACTGGACATGTTAAAAGGAGGGTGATGCTTGAAATCATTGTTCTTCCATTGTTAACCATGGTGACCTGCAAAGAAACGCATGCAGCCATCATTGCGTTGCATAAAAATGGCTTCACAGGCAAAGATATTGTGGCTACTAAGATTGCACCTAAATCAACAATTTATAGGATCATCAAGAACTTCAAGGAAAGAGGTTCAATTCTTGTTAAGAAGGCTTCAGGGCGTCCAAGAAAGTCCAGCAAGCGCCAGGATCGTCTCCTAAAGAGGATTCAGCTGCGGGATCGGAGTGCCACCAGTGCAGAGCTTGCTCAGGAATGGCAGCAGGCAGGTGTGAGCGCATCTGCACGCACAGTGAGGCCAAGACTTTTGGAAGATGGCCTGGTGTCAAGAAGGGCAGCAAAGAAGCCACTCCTCTCCAAAAAAAACATCAGGGACAGATTGATCTTCTGCAAAAAGTATGGCGAATGGACTGCTGAGGACTGGGGCAAAGTCATATTCTCCGATGAAGCCTCTTTCCGATTGTTTGGGGCATCTGGAAAAAGGCTTGACATCAGTCCTGTGTCATGCCAACAGTAAAGCATCCTGAGACCATTCATGTGTGGGGTTGCTTCTCATCCAAGGGAGTGGGCTCACTCACAATTTTGCCCAAAAACACAGCCATGAATAAAGAATGGTAGCAAAACACCCTCCAACAGCAACTTCTTCCAACAATCCAACAACAGTTTGGTGAAGAACAATTCATTTTCCAGCACGATGGAGCACCGTGCCATAAGGCAAAAGTGATAACTAAGTGGCTCGGGGACCAAAACGTTGAAATTTTGGGTCCATGGCCTGGAAACTCCCCAGATCTTAATCCCATTGAGAACTTGTGGTCAATCCTCAAGAGGCGGGTGGACAAACAAAAACCCACTAATTCTGACAAACTCCAAGAAGTGATTATGAAAGAATGGGTTGCTATCAGTCAGGATTTGGCCCAGAAGTTGATTGAGAGCATGCCCAGTCGAACTGCAGAGGTCTTGAAAAAGAAGGGCCAACACTGCATATACTGACTCTTTGCATAAATGTCATGTAATTGTCAATAAAAGCCTTTGAAACGTATGAAGTGCTTGTAATTGTATTTCAGTACATCACAGAAACAACTGAAACAAAGATCTAAAAGCAGTTTAGCAGCAAACTTTGTGAAAACTAATATTTGTGTCATTCTCAAAACTTTTGGCCACGACTGTATATACTTACACAAGGCTTATTCATTGTATCTTACACATCTATTTATTCTTTGTTAGTATTAATTTCCACAAGTCATCAAAACTGTGGAAAAAAATGTCAGAATTATAAAAAGACCAGTAATGATATGTCTTTTTTTTTTCTTTACAGATTTTTTTTCTCTGTTTTTTTATTTAAAAATAACTGCAAGCATTAAATCATAAACTTTTTTTGTTTTTTTTAATTGCGTCCAGTCGTTTAACTGGTAGTGTTTGTGAAGCATGAAGCAAGATAATGTGAAGCATAAATTCATTCCCCTATACCCAAACTAATAACTGCTGGTAATTATGACAGACATATATAAATGCATAATATATGTAATATTGCATGACAATTTTTCTAATATTATATATTTTTTTAATATATTTGTTTATTACTACAATTACTATTTAAAATAATAGCGTAAAATAAATTGTAAAAATTATATGTAATTTTACGTATTCATGTATTTGTACTAAACATTAATTACAAGCATTAAATCAAAATCTTATAGATGGAAATAGTTTTAAAATCAAGAGATACATTAAAAAATGTCTTTTAACTGGTAGGGTTTGTGAAATTATGACAGAAATAGATAAATATATATGTAATGTTGCATAATAATTATTTTAATATTATTTTATTATTATTTTAATATTTATAGGTGTATATGAGTAGTAGTACTCGTTGCAATAAAAATAATCTAATAACTGAACATTTAAGTTAATTTTCGTTTATTTATTTATTTTTGTACAAATAAAACAATTACAAACATAGTCATAAATGTTTTCAAGACAATATAAAGCATAAATTCAGTCTCCTATACCCTGGTAGTAATTATGACATTTATATATTTCATATGTTTATATAGATATATTGAATTATATTTGTGGAATATGTGGAATATTGCATGACAATTTTTCTAATATTATATGTATTTTTTCATTTGAATATCTCTGTATTCCTACTACTACTATTCAAAATTATTTAAAAAATACATTAAAATTATATGCATTTTTTAATTATTAATTTAATCATATTTACAAGCATTAAATCATAAACTTATAGATTAAAATATTTACGATGATATGACTCATAATTTCAATCCCTTGTATCTAAACTTTTAACTTGTAGTTTATGTGAAATTATGACAGAAATGTATGAATGCATAAAATATGTAATATTACAGGACAGTTTTCTAATATTATATGTATTTTTTATTTTAATATTTGTTTATTTCTATTGTTACTAATAATAATAGATTAAAACTGTATATGTAAGTTTAATGATGCATTTATTTGTACGAACAATATTTACAAGCATTAAATCATAAACCTTTAGATTAAAATGTTTTTAAGATCATGAGAAGCATACATTTAGTTATCTGTCTGAATTTTTAACTGTTAGTTTATGTGAAATATATCAGAAATATATTATATCATTTAATATATATATATATATATATATATATATATATATATATATATATATATAGTAAGGCATAACTTTTCCAAGCGTCAGACAAATACAAAATTGTTTTAAAAAAATACATTAAAAAAGTAATAATATATTTTTAGATTTTATTATTTCATTATTACAGCTACTGGTGATATTATTATTATTGTCATTATTATTATTATTATTATTATTATTATTGTTGTTGTAGTCCAATTTAAAAAAAAAAAGATTAAAAAGGATTAAATCACAATTAAAATGGTGCAAAGTCAGATCTGAGCCCATTGTAAGACCAAAAACAATGACTTCCCATTCACTTTGTTCACGTTTTAGTTCATTAATCAGTCTGAGTTTGGTTGTTTTAATGAAGACAGACTGTCTTTGCTTCTGCAGCTGTAAGACTTCTCTTTCATGGCCACAGGACATGCATGTGAGGAGTGTGTGGGTTGCAGTGCTACAGTCAGCAGGTGTTTGAGGAGTGTGATGTTCTCGTCCGCAGGTGAACCCTACAGAGAACTCGGTGTGTGTGGGAGCCCTGCTCTTCTTATACACCGGTGATTTCTATCTGAACATCAAGTTCCAAGATGACAGCACGGCCCGCGACCTGCCGCCCGCCTGGTTCTGTCTGCCCAGCGTTCACATCAAAGCCCAGGAGCCCATCGAAGCGGCCGCCTGAGCCTCTGAACTCTGACCTTTGACCCAACCAACTCAATAGGCTTTTGTAAAGGACCCAGGAGAGAAATCTGCTGTTATTTAGACGACTACTGAGCTGATCTGGATATTTATTGAGTCGAGAGCTTTTAGAGGTTGCAGATTCAATTTATAGCAAATCCTCCACTTTACGATCCAATCTGAACCTCTCATTCCCTTCTTTGGAGACAAAAGGATAAAGAACATTTTTCAGGTAACCACAAAGTGAAAACATCTAAGGACGTCTTACAAATTAGTTCTGAAGCCTTCTTTTTAAGTAATCATGACTGTGGAGAAATGTTAAAAAGGCTGGACTGCACAGCAACTTCATGCTTTCAATGCGTAAAAATGATGAAAACGTCTCCAGCTCATATTTCATCCCCCAAAAAAAGAATATATACATATATTTACTTTTAAGGGGCAGTATATATATATACGTATATATATATACGTATATATACTTTTCTGCTCACCAAGGCTGTGTTTATTTGATTAAAAAATACAGAAAAACAGTAATATTATGAAATATTATTGCAATTTAAAATAGTGGTTTTCTATGTTAATATACTTTAAAAGAGAATTTATTTCTGTGATGCAAAGCTGAATTTTCATCAGCCATTGCTTAAGTCTTGAGTGTCACATGATCCTTAAGGAATCATTCTAATACGCTGATTTATATTAGAATGATTTCTGAATATTTTTTTTAAACCTGTGATACCTTTTTCAGGATTCTTTGATGAATAATATATTAAAAAGAACAGCATTTATTCAAAATAGGAATCTTATCTAACAATATAAGTCTTTACTATCACTTTTTATCAGTTTAACACGTCCTTGATGAATAAAAGTATTCATTTCTTTCAAAGACAAAAAGAACAAATGACTGACCCCAAACTTTGAACAGCATATTGTATATTTTTATTTTGTATATAAAATATTTTTATTTTGAATAAATGCTGTTCTTTTTCATGTTTTATTCATCAAATAATCCTGAAAATTAATCACACATTCCAAAAAAAAAAAAAAATATATTAAAAAGTAAAACTGTTTTTTTTTTTATAATAAAACTGATAATAAATTAGCAACTTCTGAAGGATCATGTGACACTGAAGACCCGAGTAATGATGCTGAAATTTCAGATTTGCATGACAGGAATAAATTATATTTTAAAATAAATTAAAATAGAAAACCATTATTTTAAATTGCAATGTTATTTAACAACATTTTTTTCTGTATTTTTAACCAAATATATGCAGCCTTGATGAGCTTATTAAAAATCTTACTGATCCCGAACTTTTGAGTGGCATATATATATATATATATATATATATATATATATATATAAATTTTTTTTTTTACAATTAAGAACTTTTTGCCTCAGGTCTCATTACTGTAATGTGGTCATTTTTTTTTTAATTAATTTGTTTTCTAATCCTCATAATTGTAAATGGTGATTCTCAGAACTATATTGCTGCAATAGTGCAATATTTTGTTAATTTGCAATAATATTTACAATGATAATTTGACAGTATTTAAAAATATTTTTTATGTTTTATAAAACGTGAAATTATAAAACGGCCTTAATCAACAGACATTCATCATAGATTAAGTTTAAAATGTTATTGGATTTTTGCATTATAGTAATGAGAGTTTGAAGGGAAATGTTCTGAATTGTTATAAGAATAATTCTCAATTCTCAAATAATTTTCAGTACGACAAAAAACGAAAAAGTAAAAAAATTATTTACCATTTCCTTCTTTTGTTTTTGGGTTGAAATATGGGTTCTCAGCAGATTTGAAAGGGTTTACCTTAACAGTGCATGTAAATATGGGTTACACTTTTCACAATATTTTCATGTAGGAATATAGCTTTTAGCACACTTGGATCAATTTTTCTGGGGTCGATGCATACACAGTTTTGTGATGGCTTGTGGGAACCACAACTTTGATTCACGTTTATATATTTATGAAACTGGTTTAGTCTGTTTAACGTGTTTGCTTATGAATCTGATGTCAGCTGATGGTTTTAATATCTCTATGAATCTAAGCAAAAGATTGAAATGTTGACTTTGCAGTTATAAAAATTAAATGTTAATTAAAAACTCAAAATATAATCAAAACAACAATATAATGGTTTGAAGAGTTTTTCAGGACTTCTGACTGAACTTGGGCACAGCAGGATCTGAGCATGTGCTGGTTTTCACCTCATATTGTTCCAGGAACTGAGGTCATTTTTCCTGAGGTGAGCTTTCTAGCAACCGATGATTGCTGGAAATGTGATATTAATGCTTTTATTGTGCTGTGGTCCAGTGGTGATAATGCAAGAGGCGGTTGAAATGGTCTACATGATGTGCTGTAATGGTAAGTGATTGCAGTTGCAGTAATTGAATTAGCATTAAATGTCCACTCAGGGATTCCAGCGCTGAGATTGTCTGACCAAATTGTGTCTAATTCACAGAATCATTACCGGATAAGAGCATTTGCTTTTAAAATGACTCATCTAAAGGTTCAGATAATATTACAGTGGTCATTTATGTGGAATTTTGTCAGATAATATCGGATTTATAAAAAAAAAAAAAGTTTAGGTTTTGGTTGAGGTGTCATGAAAAAATAAAGTTGAAGGTTTATTTTACAGTACATATTGAAAATAATATAAACCAACATTAACGAGACTCTGCTTTAGGAGCAGAAACTTGACCTACAGTAAATAAAAGGTCATTTATTAGTTACAGATAATTGGCAATAAAAAAAACAACTATTTAGGAATGGAATTTATCATTTCATATTTATCAAAAATTAAAAAATACATTTAATTAGTTTATATTAAGCAATTTTTTGCATTATGAAAGTATTTTAATAGCAATTAAGAACTATTTGCCTAAAGGCCGCTAATTAGTGTATTAGTTTGTTTTGTAATTCTCATAATTCTCGGATTTATATTTCTGCAATACTGCAATACTTTTGTTGTTTTGCAATAATGTACATAACCAGTCAAAAGATTTTTTATGTTTTCTGTTTTATTCTGCTAACCAAGCCTGCATTTATTTGATCCAAAATTTAGTTATTTAAAATAAGTTTTCTGTTTGAATATATGATCAAAGAAACCTGAAAAAAAAAATCTACTCAGCTGTTTTCAACATAATAATAATAATAATAATAATAATAATAATAGTAGTAGTAAAAAAAAAATAATTCTGAGCAGCAAATCAGAATTTTAGAATAATTTCTGAAGGATTATGGGACAATGAAGACTGGTGTTATGATGCTTAAAATTTTAGCTTTGTAATCACAGAAATAAATTACATTTTAAAATATATTCAAATAGAAAATAGTTATTTTAAATAGTAAAAATATTTCAAAATGGTACTGTTTTTGCTGTGCTTTGGATCAAATAAATGTAGGCCTGGTGTGCAGAAGAGACATTAAAAAATCTAAATAATAATAATAATAATAATTTGTTTACAGTATGTATATGTATATATATATATATATATATATATATATATATATATGTGTGTATATGTGTATATATATGTATATATGTATGTATGTATGTATATGTATTTTTTGTTTGTTAAAAATAGGCATAATAAACAAAATATGTGGAAATCTAATATATTATTATTTCATATTTATTAATAATTAAATAATACATTAAATTTATTTAATTTAAGCAGTTTTGACTGTTTTGAAATTTGAATTTTAAACTTTTTAATTTCATTTTCCTCCACTTTCCTCAGACAAAGATAATAAACATATACAACATTAAATCTTGCTTGAACATTTTAAAACATTTTTTTGATTGTAGACACTGCTTTTAATTTCAAATGTAAATGGGAAAATTAATTGCATATAATTGTCAATTCTGCAGGCATCTGAAATTAAATGTCTACAATCAATAATCTTTTTAATTTAATGTAGTTTTACTGATATTTTGAACTTTTTTCTTCCCTAGTGGTAGCAAGTTTATTTAACATGTTGTGGAAATTGAAACAGTTTTTTTTTTTATCATAGATTATATTTTAATTAGGAAATTAAATGAAAATTAGTTCATTAAAGATATTTTGTATTTTTCCTACTGTAAATATATTAAAAATATATATTTTTGATTAGTAATATGCATTGCTAAGAATTTCACTTGGACAACTTTTAAGGCGATTTTCTGTATTTTGATTTTCTTGCATCAGATTCCAGATTTTCAAATAGTTGTATCTCGGCCAAATATTGTCTAATCCTAACAAACATACATCAATGGAAAGCTTATTATACAGATGATGTATAAATCTCAATAAAAAAAAAAGACCCTTATGACTGGTTTTGTGGTCCAGGGTCACAAATAAGGTTATCTTTGTTTGTTTAAAACATCTAAAAGGTTAGGTAAGATGAAAGACAATCAGCAGTGATCACAGAGAAATGAACCATTTTAATGACACTTTAAACTATTCATATTTATCTCAATTAGCACGAGTTAATGAGCCGATGTACTTAAACACACACAAGCTCTGAATGATGAACCCAACAAACTCTGATAATATTGAGTTTTTACGGCCCAGACCTCACAACTTCAATTACCACTGCATGTGTATGTGTGTGTAAACCTGTATATGCATGTTTGTCCTTGATGTCCATTTGTGTGTGTGTGTGTGTGTGTGTGTGTGTGTGTTTCCTTCATGTTCCGTCATGAATGAGATTATCTCAGCACAGGTTTCCTGACGTTCACTTTGATCTGCTCTGTCACCACAGGATGGAAAAATTCAGGAGCTTCATCAAACACACACACACACACACACACACACACACACACAAAATAGAGTGAAAATGCAGAATACTGTTTCTTAATCTCCTCAAGGGGATGAACCTCTAATACTGTCGTAGTGTTCTTCTTAAACCTTTAACAGCACATCCAAGGGTGTCACCGCTGACCGATGATATCATCTGTTTGACCTTGAACTCAGTCTTAGGTCATTTGCATATATTGAAGCCTAAAACTGACCATGGAAGAAAAGTGTTTATGCTAATGTCAGCTATAGCACCCCAGCATGTAAATCAAGCTTAAAGGGATATTTCACCCAAAAATGAAAATTCTGTCATTAATTACTTACCGTCATGTCGTTCCAAACTCACAAGTCCTTGGTTCAACTTTTGAAGACAAATTAAGATATTTCGATGAAATCCGAGAGCTTGCTGACCCTGCGCAGACAGCAACAAAACTGACACGTTCAAGGCCCAGAAATGTAGTAAGAACTTTGAAAAATAGTCCATGTGACAATAGTGGTTTAACCGTAATCGAGTTTATTTAACCATAAACGACTTTATTCAACAATTTCTCCCCCTACATGTCAGTCTCTAATTTGTGTTCTGAAGATAAATGATGTTCGGATTGGATCGATAAAGGAATGGTTAATTAAGGTCAGAATTTTCATTTTTGGGTGAACTATACCTTTAAATTCAATAATTTGTGTTTATGTGTGTTCAAGTACATGACAGTAAAAATTCAACATAAAAAAAGCAGGTTTTTCAGGTAGCTAAAGCAAGAAATTACAGACAAAAGCAGGTCAATTTTGAGATTTCAAGCTGTTTTGCTTAAAATAACATCCAAAAAAAGCACATTTTAGTGTTTTATTACACTTTATTTGTATCTGTGGAACACCTCTTTAAAGGAGTAGTTTACTTTTAGAACAAAAATGTACAGATAATGTACTCACCCCCTTGTCATCCAAGATTTTTATGTTTTTCTTTTTTCAGTCGTAAAGAAATTGTTTTTTGAGGAAAACATTTCAGGATTTCTCTCCATATAGTGGACTTCTATGGTGCCCATGAGTTTGAAATTCCAAAATGCAGTTTAAATGCAGCTTCAAAAGGCTCTAAATGATCCCAGCTGAGGAAAGAAGGGTCTTACCTAGTGAAATGATCGATTATTTTCTAAAAACATTTACAATTAATATACTTTTAAATCTCTACACAGAATACACACAGAGCTAGACAAGATGAGCTTTTGAGGTTAAAAAGTATATAAATTGTGATTTTTTTTTTTATTTTTTTTTTTGAAAATAACCGATCGTTTTGCTAGATAAGACCCTCCTTTCCTCAGCTGTGATCGTTTAGAGCCATTTGAAGCTGCATTTTGGAAGTTCAAACTCGGGGGCACCAATGAAATCCATTATATGGTGAGAAACCCTGAAATGTTTTCCTCAAAAAACATATTTTTCTTACGACTGAAGAAAAAAAGGCATGCACATCTTGGATGACAAGGGGGTGAGTACATTCTGTAAATTTTTGTTCTGAAAGAGAACTACTAATTTAAAGGCTGTTTTCTCAAAATGAGTTTTGACTAATGCACTGAGCCAAAAATTTCCATGTCAGTAGCATTTACATAAATCAAACTTGAGTTTTATTCCCATGTATATTCTGAAACTTTTTACAGAGGTGTTTTTTTCTTCTTCCATAAAACATTCACCTTTATGTTGTATTATATTCATAAAAATGTGGTAAATTAGTAAATTTTTTATTTATGCAGTGATAAGAAGAGATCCAACCCCCCTTTGCAAAAACCTTGAACACTAATGTGCCAACAAAATAAACAAGAAATTTGATCCTGGCTTTATCCAATGTTTGGATTTCTTTCCCAAATGCAAATGAATGCATATTTAAATACCTAATGCATCATTTGTCATAACTTGTAGTCATAAAATTTATAAACTTTTAAATCATTTTGATATGTTGAACTGTTGATTTCCATTAATCTTCACCTGTTTTGTTTTTCCTTAAAGGGGCTGTTTTTTACTCTCTCAGGCCTTCTAAAATGTAGATATGTTTTTCTTCATCAGAACTGATTTGAAGAAACTTGAGTTGAGGTCAAAAGTTTACATACACCTTGCAGAATCTGCTAAATGTTAATTATTTTACCAAAATAAGATGGATCATATAAAATGCATGTTATTGTTTATTTAGCACTGACCTAAATAAAATATTTAACATAAAAGATGTTTACATATAGTCCACAAGAGAGAATAATAGTTGAATTTATACCCTGACCCTGTTCAAAAGTTTACATCCCCTTGATTCCCAATACTGTGTTGATACCTGAATGATCCACAGCTGTTTAACATATTTTGTCTTCTGGGAAACATGTAACTATCTTTTGTAGCCTCTGAAGGGCAGTGCTAAATGAACAAATATGGTGTTTAAGCAGAATAATAAAAATGCACACCTGCAAAATGCTGGAAAATCAAAAAAATGTGGGACCTGGAGGATTTTTCTGAAGAAGAGCAGGCAGTTTTACTGTTCCGGACAAACAAGGGACTTATGAACATCTATCGCTAAACAACAAAACAAAACAAAAAAGCATCTGTGGGTCATTCGGGTTACAACGCAGTATTAAGAATCCAGGGGATGTAAACTTTTGAACAGGGTAATTTTTATAAATTCAACTATAAATTATCAGGTCAGTAATAAATAAACAATAATATGCATTATGTATGATCCCTCTTATTTTGGTCAAATAATGAACATTTTGCAGATTCTGAAAGTGGGGGGTGTAAGCTTTTGACCGCAACTGTACATCACTTGGATCCTCTGCAGTGAATGGGTGCCGTCAGAATGAGAGTCCAAACAGCTGATAAAAACATCACAATAATCCACACCACTCCAATCCATCAGTTAATATCTAGTGAAGTGAAAAGCTGCATGTTTGTAAGAAACAAATCCATCAAGTCGTTTTAATTTTAAACTGTGACTTCTGGCTAAAATATTAGTCTATAATCCATAATAATGCTTCCTCGAGAAAAAAAAAATACACCAACATATTGGTTTATGACTGTTTTTCCTCATAAATAGTGCTTAAACAGTGTACTCTCATGATTCAGACGAGATGACTTTTTCACTGGAAAAAAGCAATGTTATGAATGGCGGGCTTGTATTTTAGCTGGAAGCAACAGTTTGAAGTTAAAAATGTCTTGATGGATTTGTTTCTTACAAACACACAGCTTTTCGCTTCACAAGATGTTAACTGATGGACTAGAGTCGCGGATTAGTGTGACGTTTTTATCAGCTGTTTGAAAAAAGAAGATAAAGAAAAATCTGTTCTCTACTTGTTACTAAAAACAAGGTGAAATATTTCTGGCCTGTAGTTATCTTGTTTATTTGCTACCGCGATGCTCATGCAAAACTGTTTCAAAGAATCAATTCTGTGAACTTCACAAACTTGCAATTTTGCTGCGTTTTGTCTACAATGTAGCTCAGTCTGTGCGCGCGCTCTCTGATCCTCAAACTACAGTATATAATGGCGATACCATATGACAACGCCGAGTGCTTTCTCACGCTCTACTGCAACCTACAGCTGAACTGTGCTGTTGTAAGTGCACACTTGTGAGGATTAAGTGCACTTTCACACACTCTGCAGTGAGCGTCAGTTGCTGGAGTGCTCTCACAGCGCATGGAAGGAGAACCAGAGAACGTTCAAGTTATTCTTGCTGATTCAGCCACTCCAAAAGAGACACTGAATGGTTGAGCATACATGTGTTAATGTCCGTTTTCCCCATTCAGCTCGTTTTCTTAGCCTGCAGCAGTGCACTGTGGGAGAGAGACTCGGTGGTTAGAGCTGAGAGGGATTTGTGTGCGTCTGTGGGGTCTGATCCTGATCTTTGGCGGTGAGGGGCCGACCGGCTCTGGTTTGTCTGAGTGGCCTCTGTGTGCCTCTCCGTCTCCTTGACAACCACCTGTGAATGAGCGGGAGTCTTATCAGTCAGCAGACAGCATCTTTCAGGCGGTGCACAGCCACAGTCACGTCTGTCTAGCGCTCGCTCGCTAGCTCTCACTCTTGCTGGATGTGCTGAACCAGGGGTCTCAACCGGCAGGTCATGACCCCAGAAAGAATAGCATAATATAAGAGGACAAACACCTTTAATAAGAAGCTGTTAATATGCCTTCCATAAAAACTACTCGTAATATTTTAGCAAAAATTTGAGTATAATTGTTTATTCTTTTCTACAGCAAATTTTGATTTGGTCTTAGTCATAGGCTTTTGACTAAAATGCCATTTAGTTTTAGCCATCTGAATTGTTTTAGTTTTAGTGGGCTAAATATCATAAGATTTTAGTCGACTAATCTACAGTAGCATTTCTCTAAAAGTTAAAAACTCATTGCATAGGTTTGATATTAAGATTTTATCATGACAGACACAGATTTGACTGCATAGACACATTTAGACATGCCTTTATATTAAAATTTAATGAAACAACATTTTTTTATAAAGAAACAAGAACATGGTCTCATTTTCAATGAAATGACAATGGTTATAGGCAGGGGCGCTCCTAAAGGGGGGGGGGGGGTTAGGACAATTCTAAGGGCCCAAGCCCTTTATGGCGCTTTTCCACTACACAGTACCAGCTCGACTCGGCTCTGTTTGGTTTTCCACTGTGTAAAAGTTGTACCTGTACCTCCACAATAGTACCTGGTTGTCATAGCGACGCTGCAAGAAACTGCCGTGATGTAATCTTCTACGCGACACACACCCGCTGTCTGCACCTCCTCGTTTGACCACGGCGTATTCTTCCGAGTTGCCATAATATGTAATGGATTGGATATGTCACGCAATCTCTGGCCAAACTTTTTAAAAATGGCGGGGTTATTCTGGATACTATTGCTGGCGCGTGCAATGATGACGCAGTGAATAGTGACGATTCTCTCTGACCAATCAGCAGTCTGCTGTGTTTTCACGTCACATTTTAGTATCGGCTCAGCTCGCCTCAGCTCGCTTGGAACCTCGCCGGAGGTGGTACGAAAAAAAGTACCTGGAAGCCGGTACAGGTACAACTTTTACACAGTGGAAAACCAAACAGAGCCGAGTCGAGTCGAGCCGAGGCGAGCTGAGGCGAGCTGAGGCGAGCTGGTACTATGTAGTGGAAAAGCGCCATTAGGGGCCCCCAGAGATCTGCTTTGGTGTGGTGGAGGGGCCCAACCTCATATTTTGTCATAGAGCCCAAAATTGCGAGCGGCGCCCCTGGTTATAGGCCAATTATGCCGTCTTCTTTCTTTCATTTATATAAATAAATTTAATCTTTATTAGGGCTACTAAAGTGATTCAGTCAAGAGCAGTCACTGATTTTCTGTCTTTCTTTTGTTGCTTAATTAACATCAATGCCACAGACAATAGCAACTAGACTAGGCTGCTGTCCCTTTAAAGGAGAATTTCACTTCCAGAACAAAAATATACAGATAATGTACTCACCTCCTCGTCATCCAAGATGTTCATGTCTTCTTTTGTTTTTATGTTTTTAGAGGAAAACTTTTGAGGATCTTTCTTCATATAGGGGACTTCTATGGTGCCCTGGGTTTCAACTTCCAAAATGCAGATTAAATGCGGCTGTAAACGATCCCAGCCGAGGAAGAAGGGTCTTATCTAGCAAAGCGATTGGTTGTTTATTTATTTTTTATTTATATACTTTTTAACCACAGACAGTTAGGGTATATCAAAAATTTCCCATGTCATTTTCTCCCTCAACTTTAAAATCATTGTTTTACCTTTTTTTAAGGGTGTTTGATCTTCTTTGTCTGTTCACTTCTTTATGTACTTCTGGAGTGAAGTAGAATGATTTTTAAAAGATTTTTGAAGTTGAGGGGGAAAAAAGGTTTTTGACGCACCCTAACTGTCTTGAACGGGGGAAAAAAAGTTCAGGCAGAGCAAAACAAGACGAGCGTTTGAGGTTAGAAAAGTATATGAATTGTCATTTAAAAAAAAAAAAAAATAACCAATTGTTTTGCTAGATAAGACCCTTCTTTCTCAGCTGGGATCATTTACTACCACATTTGGGATTGTTTAAACTGCATTTTGGAAGTTCAAACTCGGGGCACCATAGAAGTCCACTATATGTATTTACATTGTTCTGATAATTCTGTTGTTGTCACATTCACACAAAGACTGTGGATGTTAAGGAGGAGCAGCATTTGAATCACTGTTTGTCTATAGATCGCTATGTTCTACTATGATCTACAGAGAGTCTACTGTGGTCTCTACTCTTCATACAACCCTTTATGTGTTTGTGTGTGTGTTTTTGCAGGACCCAGTGGTTTCTTCAGAATCTTTCAGTAGTTTTGGTTGGAGATCTGAATAATTTAGCGATCAGTGCATGGACTGTCACACTTCTGCTTATGTCTGCCAGATGAATCAAATCAGTGTGTCTCACTGTGTTTCTACTGTAGGATCTGTGTGTGAACACTGAAATGAGATCCAGTGAAGAGAATACAGAGGAGCTGCCCTGTGAAGTCCCAAAGCTTTTGTGTATGTGTGTGTGTCGTGGAAATCGACAGCAGTGTTGTTTTGTTCTAGTATTCTTTTTGTCTGTTCACAGTCTGTCTGTCCTACTCTTTCAGTGTCTCTCTCTCTCTTCCCAGAGGTAAGCGGATAATGAGAAGCTAATTTATGAGATGAAAGGAAATCACAGGCTAGAACAACTTTTGCTGTGATATATTATTTCGCGTCTGTGTTCACCTGTCATTTTCAACCGCTTGAACGTTCTTGACTGTGCCACCAGTTATAGCCGCCGCCTTTCATTGTTTATTTTTTGAACACGCTTTTCTAACCGTGCAGCCTTCAAAACTTCAGTGATCAGACAAAGAATCAACAGCCTATAGCCTAATGCACAGATCTCATAATTTCAATTCACTTTAGTTATTTGTAGAACACAATTCTCAACACATATTGTTCTAAAGCAGCTTTATAAAAGAAATTATTAAGCTAAAAGCAACACCCAGTGTCATGGCTTCAATTTCCAAGAAATGCATGAGCTGCCCCAATGTACACTTGAGTTCAAAAGTTTACATACACCTCGCAGAATCTGCAAAATGTTAATTATTAAAAAAAAAAAACGAGGGATCATACAAAATGCATGTTATTTTTTTATGTAAGTACTGGCCTGAATAAGGTATTTCACATAAAAGATCTTAACATATAGTACATAAGAGAAAATACCAGTTGAATTTATAAAAATGACCCTGTTCAAAAGTTTTCATACACTAGATTTTTAAAACTGCGTTGTTACCCGAATATTCCACAACTGCTTTTTTTTTAGTTGTTCATGAATCTCTTGTTTGTCCGGAACAGTTAAACCGCCTGCTGTTCTTAATAAAAATCCTTCAGGTCCCACTGATTCTTTGGTTTTTCAGCATTTTTGTGTATTTGAACTCTTTCCAACAATGACTGTTGAAGATCCATCTTTTCACACTGAGGACAACTAAAGGACCCATATGCAACTATTACAGAAGGTTCAAACGCTCACTGATGCTCCAGAAGAAAAAACATGCACTAGGAGCCGGGGGTGAAAACTTTTTGAATTTAAAGATCAGGATAAATTTTACTTATTTTGTCTCCTGGGAAACATATAAGTAGCTTCTGAAGGGCAGAACTAAATGAAGAAAAAAAACAGATATTTAGGCAAAATAAGAAAAATGTAAACATCACATTCTGTTCAAAAGTTTACACTTCTGGCTCTTAATGCATTGTTTTTAAGAATCAAGTGTATGTAAAGTTTTGAACAGGTCCATTTTTAGAAATAAAAACAATATTATTTTCCCTTATGGACTATATGTAAACATATTATATTTGAAATGTCTTATTCAGGTCCGTACTAAATAAAAAATGACGTGCATTTTGTAGGATCCCTCTTATTTTGGTTAAATAATGAACACGAAGCAGATTCTGCAAGGTGTATGTACATTTTGACCTCAACTGTATGCTTTGAATGCAATGCAAGTTGCTCACAAATGAATCCTCTGTAGTGAATGGGTGCCGTCAGAATGAGTCAAAACAGCTGATAAAAACATCACAATAATCCATAATAATGCTTCCTCCAGTGAAAAAGTCCATCTCCTGTTTTCCTCTCACATCAAAATCCACCAACATATTTTTTTTTAGAAATGTTTTGAACTGTTTTCGGTTGTAAATGCTGCTTGATCTGTGCATATCTCTCTCCTGATTCAGACTATATTACTTTTTAACTGACAGAGGACTCATATTTTAGTTGAAGCAATGATTTGAAGTTATAAACATCTTAATTATGAATGTGTTTCTTACAAACACTCGAGATGTTAACTGATGGACTGGAGTGGTGTGGATTATTGTGGTGTTTTTATTAGCTGTTTGGATTCTCATTCTGACGGCACCCATTCACTGCAGAGGATCCATTGGTGAGCAAGTGATGCTAAATTTCTCCAAATCTGTTCTGGTGAACAAACAAACACATCTACATCTTGGATGGCCTGAGGGTGAGTAAATTTTCAGCAAATTTTAATTCTTGGTGCAAATGGTTTTAACACAGTCATTCTGAAGAAAATAAAAACATGCATGACAAATACAATGACAAATGTAAATATTGGAGCTCTGCTTTAGTGTAAAACTAGTCTGATAAACCTACTACAGTTTATTGTGTTGTTAAAAATAATCATAGTACAAAAATGGAAAGAATAAGAGAAAATCACTTGCTGCTTTTAATTTTTCTTTGTTTTTTTTATATCTCACTGTGTACATGAATAATTCTTTGAAAAACCTGAAGCGGTTTTTACCTAATTGAAAAATGCCTAAAGGCTGCATGCTGTTTTTTTATTTACTTTGCTAATGAATAATATTTATTTTTGAAAACATAACTGTTAATTAGCACATTAGTTTTTGCCGTGGTACTGAAATTTATATCAAGAATTTTTTAGATGTCTGTCACATGTTTAGATACATTTTAGATTCAGAACCACATCTGCAACTGGATGCGGACGGTGTTTTTTGACATTCATATGGAAGAAACAAGATTTGATTTGTACCAGATATTGCTAGAAATATTGGTTGACAGAGTAAATACGGTCAAAAAATGCCTCAAAATGCCAAGTAGCGAGAAAATGAAGACAAATCCAGACAAATGAAGCACAACTGCTCGAAATAGCACTGCTCATGAATAACTTTACGATATTACCTGAAAAGAGAGTGCTGTATTGATCTGTGATGTTGTGTTAGCGTTGGGAAATTGAGCCGCCCACTTACTGAACTCGGACAGTGAATTGAGGGTCTTTTAGCTGAAGTGGCTGTAATATTGCATTACACAATTGGGTTTAAAGTCTATGAATAGTTCAGTTATATTTAGCTTGCTGTTCCCAAAGGAATTAGGTTTGTAAGAGTGTTTGTACCTTAAATGTTACAGGTTGGGTACGACTTGAGCTCTTTATTAGCACAGAGAATAGAAGTAAGTTAATTTTTACCTCAATGAACACACATTTTGCATAAAAAAAATTTAATCATGTATTTATTTATTTTGCAAACTGAAGGATGAGTCATAATTATTTTCTGTTAATAGACTCAAAGATAATCTTAATTTAAATTACATTTTTCCATATGCACACAATTGAATGTTTATTTATTATTCCATGTATGTCATTTCATTCTTTCTCTTTGATCCACAGACAATAATACACATTGTTCTTGCAGCTGAGGGAAGACGGAGAGTATGTATCCATCCTTAGGCTCCAGTAACAAAAGAGGCAATGCATGCTTTAAAACTAAAAGAAAAAACATTGCTTTTATATTATTTATTTATTATTCTGGCTTAAATGAACCTCTCTTTACTTGAGGGATTTGATCCATTCCTTCCTGCATGCAAATGAGCTCCAAGGAACCAGGAGTTCAATTAATTTCCATGTTTCCAGCATCTGAGCTCAGAGATTTACCTAAGCTCTCTCTCTCTCTCTCTCTGTCTTTCTCTCTCTCTATCTCTATCTCGCTCAGCCACACCCTTCATTATATGTGCCAGCACAGGTGTGAAGAGACAAAAAGGTCAAAAGATAAAACCAAAGATGGATCAGTATGAGATTAGGCAAAGAACAATCCGAGAGAAAAGGTTGCGCTTGCACATGAGAAAGTTTTGTAAATTAATGTGCAAAACTGAAAACAAGAGAAAAGACAGAAATGGATCTGAACTCTGGTCACGTGTTGAGGAGTAACTTGAATACATTTTTCAGTCTTGTCCTGTGACAAGAAAACTAGTGCTGGTTTTGATGTTGTATTGCACACAAAGCCTCACAGGTGGGTAAAGTAAGACCTTAATCAAACATGCTCTCTGAAACAGACTTTTGGATGAGACTATTAGAAAGTCTGATTCATTTTAGCAAATTTATTGGTTTGGACTGTATTTCAGTGATTTGATTCATTCAAATGGCTCAGTCGAATGAACTGGTTTACTGGTTAATTCACCAATTCATATGAATCATTTATTGTTATTAAAATTACAGTAATAGTGTGAAACCATTTAAAATAACTGTTTCTTATTTTAATTTATTTAAAAAAAAAATTATTCCTGTATTTTCAGATAAGAATTTGCTGTATCTAATCCACCTTATTCTTCAACACAGAAGTAAATGTATGGGTGAGACTTCCTGTTCATTTACAGTTGATGTCAAAAGTTTACATCCCCCTTTCAGAATCTGCAAAATGTTAATTATTTTACCAAAGTAAGAGGGATCATACAAAATGCATGTTATTGTTTATTTAGTACTGACATGAATAAGATATTTCACATAAAAGATGTTTAGAAATGTATAATTAGAATTTATAAAAATGACCTGTGACGGTGCAAACAGAGACAAGGAAGCAAATGCAGTGAAATGGATGTTTATTGAAGACAAACAAGGTGAACAAACTCCAACGTGGTGCGATCTCTCGGCTGGGTGACACAGGGGCTTGATGGCTGCAGTGACGTGGCGTGATGATCCCGTGAAGGTGAGTAAATCCAGATGAAACACTGACGAAATACACATCCAACTGAGACGAAGACACGACCAACACAATCCCGACACGAACCCAATCCAGAATGAACTATCGACAGAGGAGATGAAAACGAGGTGAGAATATATAGCCGGAGATGATGAGATGCACCTGTGGAGGACTGATTGGCAGCGTGCTGGGGAGCATGACGTAACACACACACACAACACATGATCACGAGACAGAGAAAAACACAACAGATGCATGTACCGTGACATGACCCTGTTCAAAAGTTTCCATACTTGACTCTTAATACTGTGTTGTTACCTGAATGATCCACAGCTGTTCATAAATCCCTTGTTTGTCCTGAACAATTAAACTACCTGCTGTTCTTCAGAAAAATCCTTCAGGTTCCACGTATTCCTTGGTTTTCCAGCATTTTTGTGTATTTGAACCCTTTCCAACAATGACTGTATGATTGTTAGATCCATCTTTTCACTCTGGGGACTCATATGCAACTATTACAGATGGTTCAAACACTTACTGATGCTCCAGAAGGAAAATACGATGCATTAAGAGCCAGGTGTGAAAAAGGAAAGGGTTCAAATACACAAAAATGCTGGAAAACCAGAGAATTTGTGGGACCTGAAGGATTTTTCTGAAGAACAGGGGGCAGTTTAACTGTTCAGGACAAGCAAGGGACTCACTAAACAAAAAAACAGCTGTGGATCATTCAGGTAACAACACAGTATTAGGAATCAAGTGTATGTAAACTTTTGAACAGGATCATTGTTATAAATTCAACTATTATTTTCTCTTGTGGACTATTATAAATGTTTTTTTTATGTAAAATATCTTATTCAGGTCAGTACTAAATAAACAATAACATGCATTTTGTATGATTTTGCTAAAATAATTAACATTTTGCAGATTCTGAAAGGGGGGTGTAAACATTTGACCTTAACTGTAGCCGCTATAGGGAAGTAGCAAGAAGAAGAATAACGTGCAGTAAACGGTAAGGCTGTTTGCACTACAAAAGTTCATAATTAAGGTAATACATTAAAGTAATATGGTAAAACACACCAATTTGCAATATCAAATAGCAAAACAAGCTGTTTTGTACAGTTAAAAAATGAACGCGGATGAGACCGGAAGCCAGACCCATAAAATGTACAAATGGCCGCACCCACTCTTGCGCAAAAAAATAAGCTGGATAGCCATACAAAATTAGAACTGCTGATGTAAAAGACGCATCACTGTAATCATCTGTATGCTCCTTTTACTGACTTCAATATAGTCAGCTAAACTTATAGTGTTGACTAACGTTACTTTTTTGGTAAGACAGAGTTTAAGAGTTTCCCCTAAACCGATTTCCACACGTGAGCTTGTGTATGAAATTATATTTCACCGGTGTTCTGTGACCTACAGCGCTTTTCTCTGAAGCCCGTTCTTCATTAAGCAGTCATCTCTCTCCTTTCACACATCTAGAAATATCCTCCGTGTGTGCCTGGTTGGCTGGCTGTTGTGGGGGGCTTTGAGATGTGAGAAAATGAAACTAAACTTAGCGGCAGTACATCAGACAGAACATTTACCCTGTATATGTGTTTATAGCCTAGCGTTCGCCCGTGCGTCAGCGTCTGCTCGAACCCAACGCTTCTTTCTGTGTGTTTAGCGAAGGATGTTCATGTTTGATATTAATCCATTTGCTGAAATTCTCAGCATACGGCGTGGATGTTTATAAAAAGCTTGTGTTTGGCTTCCTTGATGTCTAGTGTCTCGATTAAAACGGTAAGTATTAAAAAAAATCCAAAAGTACAATGTGGGCGTTTGTGCACCTCACGATGTGGGATGAAGTGCGCTGTGTAAGAGTTTCACGAGATGAATTAAAGGGATAGTTCACCCAAAACGACTAATATGTCTTAATTTATTGAATATGACTGAATATGTTCTATATCTATTAGTTTGCAACGGGAAAGCTATTTTCTGTAAGAGACTTAGGATTCGTTAGCCATTATCCACCTTTTCCCTTTAGGGTTGCCAGGTGTTCACAAAAAACACCCATTTCCTACCCAAAACTAGCCCAGTTGTATTCCGGTGGTTAAAATACACATTTTTGTCGAGATTACCTGGTAAAATTTGCATTCCAGTGTCTAAATATAGCGTTTTTGAGGTCGCTTTAACCCGCGTCAACAGTGTTAAAATAGCCCAATACTGCAGGAAAACCGCAGACTTGGCAACACTGCTTCCGTTTGGTCTCCACCTAAATGTATGCTAAAATGGGGTAAAAAGATTGACTGAATTAAATGAAATGAAACTTTTTTAATATAATAAACATAGAAATGTATGGGTTAAATTAAGATAGAAACACCAGATTTGACCAGAAACATTGGAAATGTAAAGCATCTTTTCTTTAAACAGCTGGTTTCGTCTGGCAAGAGGAGAACTGGTTCCAACTGAGCCTGGTTTCTCCCAAGGTTTTTTTCTCCATTTCTGTCTCCTGTGGAGTTTTGGTTCCTTGCCGCTGTCGCCTCTGGCTTGGGGTTGGAGTTGGGGACACTTTCCAGCGATATTGTATACTATTTGAACTGAATGATCATATCACTGAATTCACTGATGAACTGCCTTTAACTGAAAATTGATTGTTTACAATAATGCGTTACTTACACACTATTGTCCTGTTTAAATACTGTGAAGTTGCTTTGACACAATCTGTATTGTTAAAAGCGCTATATAAATAAAGGTGACTTGACTTGACTTTAGAGGACTTGCCAGTTTAGGAAAAACTAAGAATAAGAAATTGCAGCAGTCAACGGTGAAAATATTTGCCCTACAAGCCACTGTGTTTATCACTACGATATTATATTAAAATAATAATGATAACAGATACCAATTTGCAATGTCATCATGAAGTATAAAAGACGGAGTTTTTATACAAATAAGTGGAAACTGATGAAACCGGAAGCCTCACACATTCAGTTTACAAATGGCCACTCCTGTTCTTACATTAAGAATAGGTGAAGGATGAAAAAAACTGCACAAACTTCATTGCTTCTTGAATGTAGCATGACATGTTTTTTTTATTTTTAAAGCTGGTTGGGGGGTTCTCAGTGAATAACGACTTGTTGGTCTATTTCTCACAAAATATTATTCTAAAAACAGAGTGTACGTTTTTATGGGATTTTATGAATTGCTTGATGGTAATTGCAGCTTGAACATTTTGCAAAACATCTCCTTTTGTGTTCCACAGAAAAGAAAGTCAGAAAGATTTGGACCAAACATGCGGGTGAGTAAATTATCAAAAATGCTTCATTTATAGGATTTACAGCAGTATTTGTAGTTGCATTACAAACTCTTGATTCCTTCTTTCACTGTTTTGCTATTAAATATCTGTAGATGTTGAGAATGAGTTTATATATTAGGGAAGTATTATCTAAATTGCTTTTTGCCACTTAAACCAGGATAAGAGACTGCACAAATATTGGGACAGGACCTACATTTACCTACCGAAATACTTTGTCCAGCTCACTACAGTTATTTTAGTCACAGGATCCTCACAGATGGACGCTCTGAAAAACTGAACTCTTTTCAGAAGTTCCAAATGTATTTTTTCAGTCCATTTTACACAGTTGTTTGACTAACCCTTCGTTTTTTAATGTCCAGGTGTCTGGATTTATTTGATGCAGTGATTTATTTTATTCAAATACAGATCCTTTTACATATGCTAATTCATAACTTTTATTTCAGAGTTGTTTTTACTGTTGTAATTTAGCTTTAAAGTTTATAATAGGCTTTAAAGCCTTAGGTTTCATTGTAACAACTTACCCCCACACAGTTCGACCACATTCCCCAGACCTAGTGGTTAAAGTGTGTTAAATTATGTCATGATCTGGACTGTGGGGCTTCCCTCAGCCACCTGAGGTCGCTGTTCCCTTTCCATGCACTGCACTTCCCTGATTGTTCACTCCTGTCCTGTCATTAGCAGCTCATCATCTCACACCTGTTCACAATTACTCAGACTATAAGAAACTCTCATTTCCCACTCATCATGGTGTCTGCATTGTCTTCGTATGTGTGTCTCTGGCTCCTGGATCTCCTGATCGTGTTTTCGGTTCTGTTTACTTTCTTTTGGTTCTAGTCGTGTCTGTGCCGTGTTGGCCTTTTGTTTGTTCTGTTTTATTGTGTTTTGTTTCATTAAAATCCTTCCCCTGCATTTGGACCCAGACCTCCTTCGTTTCATGTGACATCTTTTCCCCCTCTGTAATCATGTTAAAAATGTTCACTGATAGTAATGATCATATTTTACAGGCTCCTGTGGTGAACTAATATTTACCTATATGGCTGCATGGCACTTTCTCTAATGTGTTACACGCACAGGCGCACACAAAGGTCCACACAGGAATAGCATCAAGAAGTTCAATGAGTTTTATGATGGAAAGGTTTAATGCAATATTCCTGTTAATGTTATATATATATAATTCTTGCTCAGTTTATATCAGCCTCATCGCCCGCATGTATTATACTGCCTACCATAATATGTTTTTTGTAATGCCCTGTTATAAATGTGACCCAGGACCACAAAACCAAGTCATAAGGGTCCATTTTTGGAAATTGAGCTTTATACATCATCAATGGAAAGCTTGTTTGTACATGAAAGCTGAATGAGAAAGATTTCCATTGATGTATGATTTGTTATGATAGGACAGTTTTTGGCCAAGATACAAGTATTTGAAAATTAGGCATCTGAGGGTGCAAAAAATTGCCTTTAAAGTTGTCCAAGTGAAGTTCTTAGCAATGCATATTACTGATCAAAAAATAAGTTTGGATATATTTAGGGTAGGAAATTTACAAAATATCTTTATGGAACACGATATTTACTTAATATCCTAATGATTTTTGGTATAAAATAAAAATTGATAATTTTGACCCTTACAACGTATTTTTGGCTATTGCTACAAATATACCTGTGCTCCTTAAGACTGGTTTTGTGTTCCAGGGTCACATATTAAAAATAAATATAATAAGAAGAGCATTTTTGCTCGCACTGGTTTTTGCTGTCCATTAACATGGTTGGGGGTTTCTGACCTTTAAATAGCTCTTGGGTTTAAAAAGTATTTGATGCACATTTTCGACATAAAGTGATAGGTGAGACCAGACTTGTAGCTGACAAGGGTACAGCTGCTCTGGATGATTTACTTTAAAAGAAAAAAAAAAACAGTCCACCTGAAATCACTTTTTTCAGAGGTCACCTGTTGAGAAGGTGCAAATTGCATAAATGATTTCAAGCTGAGATCGTAACGCGCACGCACGCACGCTTGCACGCTCGCTGGCTCAATGTGTGTCTTAGTGTGGAGTGTCTCCATCTGTGTGTGAGCTTTGGTGATGCGCGCCCGTGTGTGTGTTTTTTTCTCAGGCTGGCACACACTGAAGTCTGCCAGCGGACGCTTGCGGTGGCATACCGTGACAGTGCAGCTTTACCGGAGCGGAGCCAAATGAGAGTCGAGCCCATCCATCCGTCCGTCCGTCCGTGCGTTACCGGGGAAACAGATGGGCACGTTCGCGCTCGGACCTGTTGTTTGTAGGATCATCGAACTGAGCGTTTCGGCAAAGCTGCGGGAATAAGTGAGTTTCTCCTGGGTTGGATCACGTTTGGAGCTTCAGTCGTGCGCTGCGCGTCTCCGCCGCTCCGCTCATCAGATGATGCTGCTGCTGCGTGTTCACGGGTCCTCCTCCGGTACCACCGGCATTAATCACGCACCGGCAGAGTGAGAACAGCTGAAGATGATCCTCAGATGAACAGGTCGGGGAAACTTTTCCTGGAAGATGTTCGGGGCAGTTTGGATATCTGACGGCCACGACGATGAGTTTGTTTAAACACAGCGGAAGAGGAAATTTAACAGGTGCGTAATTGTCGCTCGAGCATGAATCCCAGTGGCTTCTGGCGCCTTCTCCAGTTCAGAAGCTCTTTGGAGATCACGCGGCGAGCGCGCTAGTTGATGGCACTGCGCGCCGGGAGGACTTTGCTGTGGTTCGGGCAGGTTTTGCGCAGAGTTTCGCGGCTGCAGGGCTTGTGGTCCCGGCGCTCCAGCAGTCTGCTGTGTCTCTCCACCAGCCAGGACCACGATCAAGGGACCTGTTACAACCGCAACCGGTGTCCGAAGACGCAGCAGCAGCAGCACTGCCCCTATCCGCCCTTTCCAGACTGCTGCTGCGCCTTCCCGGGGGATAAGAGGGGACATGAACCCCTCAGCCGCCGGTTCCTGGTGGCCATGAAGAGGCAGAACGTGCGGACGCTGTCCCTGATCGTCTGCACGTTCACCTATCTGTTGGTCGGGGCCGCCGTCTTTGACGCGCTCGAGTCCGACTTTGAGATGCGGGAGAAGGAGCAGCTGGAGGCTGAGGAGAAGCGCCTCCAGGGCAAGTACAACATCAGTGAGGATGACTATAAAAAGCTGGAGACCATCATCATGGAGGCCGAGCCGCACAGAGCGGGGGTCCAGTGGAAATTTGCAGGGTCCTTTTACTTTGCCATCACTGTCATAACCACTATAGGTGAGTTTCGGCTCGTTCTTCTCGTGTCTTTCACGCAAGGTGGCGAAAAGAGTCTTACTTGGATATAATGTACAGCTTTTTGCACTTTGTATGCTGTGATGGACATCGCGTGGAGTACCTGGTTAATCATTTCAGCGGGAGGAAAACTCCAGACTGGGGTTGTCTGATGAAATGAAGGGACGTTAGTCCAGGACTCTGAACGCGCGGAAAATCACTGTTATTATCACACAACAGGTGTGTCATTTGTTGCATAATTTCAGAAAAACTTCATAAAAAACTAGTCCTGACCTGTTGTTTATGAGTTCTAAGGCGATTATTTGCATTACGTACCTAAGTGCTGAAACCGTCACTTTATGTAATGCGTAACCTGAGCTGTTTGACAAAATATCTTTAAAAATAGCTTAAAACGACATTAAACTGTACTTTTCATATTCAGGTTTTAATATGCATGAGCTAATGATAGTATAAGCATTGCATAATGTTTATTAAAGAGGCATGGGAATTCAAATTATTGTTGTTTAGCGCATTAAGATATAAAACATTTATAAATTTAGCATGATCATCTATATTCGCAGCATGTGCACCTAGTGAAGTTTGTAGTTCAGTCTTGTGCCGTGGTGCTGAAAGAACAGCTCACCGAAACAACAGTCACCGTGAACGAGCACCGCGCGACATAAAACATTCATAATGCGTCTTTATGATCAGGCATCATGACAGTTCATACGAGGACATGAGACGTGCTCACACACAAACACAAACACCCGTACTGAGGTCAGATGAAGGCCAGGGTTTTGCGTGTTGCAGTATTGTATTGCTGATTGAGTTCATTTCTCAATGCATCAACATTCAGTGTCATTAATGGTTCAGTAGAAACCCTGTAAAAATCAATCTTGATGCAACAGGTGCCGGTTGCAGCTACAGCTGGGTCGGCCCTCACCGATCGTGCACATTATTATTGCCGCATGTGAAGGCTCCACTGTATTGATATTCCTCAGGCACTCTTAAACTTGTGCGATTAATGCTCAATCTTCAGATTTTGATTTGTAGATACAATTGTAACTTGCATTAGTAGAATATTCATCATTTAATTCATGTGTTTGCATACTGATTGGTCTTTATTGTGTCTATATAGCCGCTGCAAAGATACTGCTGAGTGTCATGACAACAGCAAAGCAGCATTTCATTTAGAACCGAAGACTTAAATTGAAACGCGTCTAAAACTTCAGCACTGTTTTTGCACTGCTTTGCAAGAATTACATTTCCTTCAGGAAATGCAAGTCTAGTTTAGAAATGCAACTAAATATTCTATCTTTTTTACTCTCTTTCTTTCTGCCGTAGTCGCTCAGGTGCTGGTTTTCTTTCACGTTGAACGCGTTGCTTTTATAATCAGCGCTGGTCTTTTATAGGCCTCGTTTTTGAATGGGTTTCTCGGTTTAAATACACACTGATTTTACTGCTACTTCATTCCTGTTATGCAGCACCTTTTGAACTTTGTTTAAAGAAGTGTAAACCAGACTTATTAATGTGCTCTGGTCAACTATGATTCATGTAATGAAAAGAAAACAGGACTAAAGAGGTCAAATCAATCAATGAAGTGAGACACTGGCATGAGGGTTTTGATTACATGTTTTATTCACCTTTTGAACTTTTAAAATTCAGTTTTGTCATTTCATCAAACAGGATGGAGTGAGAAACCAAAGAAGAGCATAAGACATTACAGAATTCCTCGAATTCATGACTATTCTGTGATGATGTCACTTCCCATTTCTTGGAGGATGATGTCATTTGTTAGTTTGAGGGACACTGGAAAGTGGAAAAAAACATAGTTAGTTAACAAAACAGTATTCTGAAGAAATATGGTTTGATTGTAACCTTTTCAGATAACACTTTACAATAAGGTGTATTAGTTAACATTAGTTAACTAGTTGAGTTAACATGAACTAAGAATGGACAATACTTCTACATCTCTCTTAAAGTTAATGTTAATTTCAACATTTACTAATGCGTTATTAAAATCAAAAGTTGTTAACATAAGTTAATGCACTGTGAATTAACATACAAATTACTATTTTCATTAACTAATTAACTAACATTAACAAATACTGTAATAAATGTAGAGTCTTATTGCATAGTGTTGCTCATTTTTAAAAAGAAAGAAAAGTGATTTCTTTCATTTATTTTTTGACATTTTATACTTTTTTTCTTGTTAAAATTAGTACAGCACCAAAAGGCATGACAAAAATTATATTCCTTGGGTTAAGTGAACACAAACTACAACAAAGTCAGAAATTAGCCAGGGCTGTAGGCAAAAATGCCAGCAAATGTAATAAAAAAACTTATAGTAAATGTATTTAATTAGTTTTATAATTATTAATAGTTCATTATGATTTATGTATACATGTATTAATTTTACATCAATTAGTAGTATTAGTTTTATTTACTTTTTAACATTTGCTATATTTGAATTTATTTTCAGATTTATTTAATTGCTAATTTCATTTACTTTATAACATAATACTTTTTTCTAATAAGATGTCATTTGTTAACATTAGTTATTGTATCAACTAACATGAACAAACAATGAACAATATATTTATTACACTATTTATTAATCTTTGTTAATGTTAGTTAATAAAACTACAGTAATTTATTGTTTGTTCATGTTAGTTCAATGCATTAACTAATGTTACCAAACATAACTTGTGATTTTAATAATGCACATAAATGCTGAAATTAACATGAACTAAGATTAATACATGCTGCAGAAGTATTGTTCATTCTTAGTTTATGTTAACTAATGAACCTTATTGTAAAGTGTTACCATAACATTTGACATATGTGACCCTGGACCACAAAACCAGTCATAAGGGTTAATTTATTGAAATTGAGATTTAAACATTATCCGAAAGCTAAATAAATAAGCTTTCAATTGATATATGGTTTCAATTGATATAGGATAATATTTGGCTGAGATAGAATTATTTGAATATCTGAAATCTGAGAATGCAAAAAAAGTTCCTATTAATGCATATTCCTAATCAAAAATTAAGTCTGGATATATTTACAGTAGGGAAGTTACAAAATATCTTCATGGAACATGATCTTTACTTAAAATCCTAATGATTTTTGGCATAAAAGAAAAATCAATCATTTTGACCCATACAATGTACTTTTGGATATTGCTGCAAACATATCTGTGCTATAAGACTGGTTTTATGGTCCAGGGTCACATATTTCATCACATTTTATTTTTATATTAATTTTTACATGACAAAAATGACATCTAGTCAAACCAGAGCAGTGAAATGACTCAAAATATTTTGTAGACAAAAGTTCACAAACATTAAACTAATATGTTTCCATCTTTTAAAAGTCTGAGTTCAATATTTGAAATCACAGACAAATGTTGTGCATAACAGCTCAGGGTTACGTGTCCACACAGCAGGTCTACTGTACAGAATGTATTTATCCAGCCTGAATGTTGGTACTCACTGTGTTGACGGCGTTTTAGTAGTGTGCTTATTCTTGTGTATAATGAATAAGCGTCCCGTTCTGTAAAAGGACACTAATGCACGACGTGCATTCTGCTGCGTTTGTGTACAGTAAGATCACGAGAAACACACACGCATATGCAGGTGAGCACACAGTGCGGTGGACTGAATAAACCGTCTGTTGCTTTATGCTTGTAATTGCTGGTCATTTGTCTGGTGCAGATCATTTGAATATAGCTATTGCTTTTGATGACGTTTTTGACTAATGGATCACTGATGTGGTCATATGAGTCCATAAAGCTTTCTTTCCTACTTTACTATTGTAATCCAGTGTTTTGTGGCTTTTACAATATGTTCTACCAAGGTTCAACAAGTATTGCATGATTTAAAATCAGTGCTTAATATCATTTTGAATGCTTTGTTTCTTTCTTTCTGGTGATTTATAAAATCGTTTTTGGGTTGGTGCAGAAGCAGCAGAATCTGACTCTAGACATCCTCATTATCTCATCTGTGTGTATCATCGCATTGTTGAGAAGGAAAAAATTGTGTGCACCTCAGCAGGACAGGACAGTACTGCAGTGCAGTGCACGTGTGTGTGTGTGTGTGTGTGTGTGTGTGTGTGTGTGTGTGTGTGTGTGTGTGTGTGTGTGTGTGTGTGTTTGCACTACTGCAGTAATGCTCAAAGCATCGTTGAGCTGATTATGAGTATATTAGTATATTAGTAGTTCAGTTTAAAAGGCAAACATAACTTTCTGTGCCACCTGTTATGTGTTTGAAATGAATTCTGGTTTTGTAATTGAAATGAATGTGACCCTGGACTACAAAAGCAGTCATAGCGCTCGGGCGCTTGCGCTCCGGAAGCGTCTGCCGTTTCTTAGCAACCATCAGCTGCGCTCTAGCTCCAAGCCTATGCATCTCCATGCATTGTTTCTTCTATTAGCGTCAAAATAATGGGGACTTGACAAATCATAAAGTTCAGGAAATCCCTGGACCACAATGATGAGCTGCTCCTCCATGTTTCTGCTGAGGTTTCAATGTAACGGAAAAACGTGAGGAAGCTGATTGGTTGGTTCATGTCACATGACCTGCGGTGCGCTTGCGGCATTCTGAAAAGTTGAGATGTTTTTATCTCGATGCGGCGCGGACGCGCCTGGAAAAAACGAGCGCGTCGAACTTGAGCGCGCAAAAGACGCTACATGTGAACGGCCCCATAAGGGTCACTTTTTTTAAATGGAGATTTATACATCATCTGAAAGCTGAATAAAGTTGTCCAAATGAAGTTCTTATCAATGCATATTAAGTTTGGATGTAATTACGGTAGGAAATAATATGGTTACAAAATATCTTCTTGGATCATGATCTTTACTTAATATCCTAATGATTTTTGGCAATACTTTTGACCCATACAATGTATTTTTGGCTATTGTTACAAATATACCTGTGCTACTTAAGACTGGTTTTGTGGTCCTAGGTCACAAATATGGATCAAATAAAATAGATATGGCTTTTATTTAATCCCATATACTAAATTAATACAATTAGGAGTTGCTTTTACAGCCTGAAAAGGTTTATTTGGTTCAACTTTGATTGGCTTTTTTTTTTTTCATGGACAATTGGACTTATAAAATTTACCATGTTTTGTGCTCTCAGAAAAAAAGGTACAAAAGTGTACATTTTTTAAAAGGTACAAAAGTGTATATGTAAAGGAGTAGTTCACTTTCAGAACAAAAATTTACAGATAATGTTCTCACCCCCTTGTCATTCAAGATGTTCAGGTCTTTCTTTCTTCAGTCGTAAAGAAATGATGTTTTTTGAGGAAAACATTTCAGGATTTCTCTCCATATAGTGGACTTCTATGGTGCCCCCGAGTTTGAACGTCCAAAATGCAGTTTAAATGCAGCTTCAAAAGGCTCTAAATGATCCCAGCTGAGGAAGAAGGGTCTTATCTAGTGAAATGATCAGTTTTATCATTTTTAATCTCTACACAGAGCTAGACAAGATGAACATTTGAGGTTAAAAAGTTTATAAATTGTAATAAAAAAAAAAAATAAAAAAAATAACCGATCGTTTTGCTAGATAAAACCCTTCTTTCCTCGGCTGTGATTGTTTAGAGCCATTTGAAGTTGCATTTTGGAAGTTCAAACTTGGGGGCACCATAGAAGTCCATTATATGGAGATAAATCCTGAAATGTTTTCCTCAAAAAACATAATTTCCTTACGACTGAAGAAAGAAAGACATTAACATGTTAGATGACAAGGGAAAGTGAACTATTACTTTAAGGTACTTTTTGTGCACTTTTGGGGTACTTTTTGTATAGTTAGCACCCAAGTGACAGCTTTTGTAAGTTTTTTTTTCCTGAGAGTTTATTAAACCCTTTTCTGATTTCATTTAATTAATTCCTGATGAGTAAAATGGGTTAAAATGCTTTTTCACTGTAAAAAGTTTTTTACCAGTTTCTCAAACTTAAAAACTTAAGTTTAGACGCTGCCTTAAGATTTTAAGTTAAATCAACTTAAGTCATTTAAACTCACAAGTTATATCAACTTGTTTTTATTGTAATAAGTTAAAATGACTTGTAGTTTTAAGTTGATTTAACTTAAAAACTTAAGGCAGCTGCTAAACTTAGGTTTTTAAGTTGAATCTGGTGAAAACTTTTCAGTATACTGATTTCTGAAACTTTAGCACAAGCATCTAATAAATTCTAATTGGAAGTGTAAAGGATTTACACATTCATTAGATCCAAAGTTCAGAAAAAAAAAAAAACAGTAACATTTTGGAATATTTTTACAATTTAAAATAACTGTTTTATATTTGAATATATTTTTAAAAGTTTCTGTGATCAAAGCTATATTTTCAGCATCATTACTCCAGTCTTCAGTGTCACATGATTCCTCAGAAATCATTCTAATATGCTTTTATTTTATTTACATTTTAACATTTGATGTATTTCGTAAAACTTGACTTTATATTAATGAATGCTTTTTTATTTCATTTACATTTTAGCATGGTGTATTTCATAATAAATTATTTCTATTTTATATTTATTTTTTTATTATTATTATTATGATCAATATAATCAATATAATCATCAATTATCAATTAAAACAACTGAGTAATTTTTTTTTCAGGATTCTTTGATGAACATAAAGTTCCAAAGATCAACGGTTATCTAAAATAAAAAGCTTTTGTAACAGAAAATGGAAAAATTATAGAAATTAAGTGATGATGACAACATTATAACATTACAAAAGATTTATATTTCAGATAAATGCTGTTCTGTTGAACTTTCTATTCATCAATGTTACCTGAAAAAAATCTACTCAGCTTTTTTTTTTTTTTACATAATAATAATAAATGTTTTGTTGAGCAGCAAATCTGAATATTAGAATTATTTATAAATGATCACGTGACTGGAGTAATAATGCTAATAATTCAGCTTTGAAATCACAGGAATAAATTACATTTTAAGATATAGTCAAATAGAAAGCAGTTATTTTAAATAATAAAAAATATTTCATATTTTTGGATCAAATAAATGCAGGCTTGGTGAGCAGAAGAGACTTTAAAAAACATTAAAAATCTTACTGTTCAAAAACTTTTGACTGATAGTGTATTTAATTCCAAATCACACAAGTTTAAAGCAAATTCTTCCTGATTCACCAGTTGTTTCTGTTTTTTGACCTCTATAACAAGTTTTTGATCGTGGTTGAATTAGCAAAGTGCTTTATTTGAGAATAATTCTGTCGGAATTGCTTTTTAAATCCTAAACAATCAGTAATTCGGCAGGTGAGATGTCAGGGTCAGCGGGCTTAGATGAATGCTGTATAATTAAATTCAGTTTGCTACAATGAATTGAATTGAGCTGGCACATTCAGTCCATCACTGCTGAATGTATCTGCACAGAAGTGGGGAATTGTGGTCCGTATGTGAATTGATCTCTTGAGTTTGGATTTTGAAATGGAACTGGCTGCATCCTCAAGTGACCAGGTGGCTCAGCTTGGCACGTAAACACGTACATTAGCAATGTAAAGTTTCAGCATGAATGCAGTTTGCTTCTTTTCAATGTGATTGAACGTTAGAGCAAACACTCCAACTGTGAGGACGTATTTAAATCTTTCAATTAATATCTATTTAGTTAAATATTTTTATTTATATATTAAGTTAATTTTAAGATTGCCGGTCATATTCAGATTCAGTTCCTGTTAAGTACAAAACTAAGTCCAAAGTCATATGCTTTAAACTACATCAGTTTGTGTTGTTGCACGCCCAGTGAGCAGTTCAAACAGATGAGTCACTTTAGAGCTTTAGTATGTCTGTGAATCACAGTATTTGATGGAAACTCAAACAAATGGGTCCAAAAGTCTTATTTTTGCATCATATTTGTTATTTTATTTACTTTTTAACTTATATTTAAAAAAAATACATCTAAAAATGCCACCAAAAGCAACACATTTTTTATTTTTATATTTAATTACTTCTTAACATATGATGTATTTTATCATTTTTTATCTTTACTTACTTTTTAACATTTAATAAACATTGTATTAATTTACAATAATTTGTATTCATTTATCAGCATTTGTTTAATGGTGTATTTATTTTTCTTTTAATTATTTTTATTTACATTTTAACATTTGATGTATTTCATAACAGCTTATATTGATTTAAATACTGTTTTTACTTCTTCTTTATATTTTAAAATGTAATGTTTCATTTTATATACTTTTTAACATTTTATATATTTCATATTTTATTTTTATTTACTTTTTTCATTGTATGCTATGTATTACATAGTATTGCACTTATTTTACATTAATCAATGTAATGTTTTTTTTTCTTTTTGAACATTTGTCATTTCATATTTTATTTTTATATTGAATAATTTAATTCTGCTATTCTGCTATTGAATAATATTTATTTTATGTCAATTTTTTAAAACATTTGATATATTTCGTATTTTTATTTTATTATTCTATTTACTTATTAAACTTTATAATTGTTTACTGTATATTGAAGTATTTATATTTATTTTATTTAAATTTTAAAATTGTGTATTTCATAAAAAAATATTTGTATATTTATTTGATGTATTACATAATATATTAAATATATCTATTTACTTTTAGCCTTTGATATTCATTATATTAATTTAATTTTATTTACTTTTTAACATTTAATGTATTACATAGTATATTAAATATACATAAATATTAATTTACTTTTAACCTTTGATATTTATTATATTGATTTTTATTTTATTTACTTTTTAACATTTGATGTATTTCATAAAAGTTGACTGTATATTGAACTATGCATTTTTATTTATTTTATTTACATTCTTACATAGTGTATTTCATAATCAATTATTTGTATTTTTCTATTTATTTATTTTTTATATTTATTCACTTCTTAACATATGATGTATTTCATAATATTGTACATTTATTTACTTTTTTTAGAATGTAATATACATTGCATTAATTGACTTTTTAACATGTATTCCATTACATATTATTTTATATTTATTTACTTTTTAAACTTTGATATTAATTGTATTTTATTTACTTTTAAACATTTGATGTATTTTATAATAGTAACTGTATACTGAAGTATGCATTTATATTTATTTTATTTTAACATGGTGTATTTCATTAAAAAAATATTTCAAATAAGCATGTTTATTTAAATATTTATTATTTTATATTTATTCACTTCTTAACATATGATGTATTTCATAATATTTAATATTTATTTATTAACGTGTATATATATATATATATATATATATATATATATATTTATTTACTTTTTAACCATTGATATATTTTACATTTACTTTATTTATTTATTTGTTTAGTAGTATATTTATTTTATTTACCTTTTAGTATTTTATGTATTTCATGACAGCTTATATTGATTTAAATACTTGTTTTACTTATTTTTACTTGTTAACATGTATATATACAAACAGAATATTATTTATATATATATATATATATATATATATATATATATATATATATATATATATATATATATTTGTTATTTTAATGTTTATTATTTACATTTGATATATTTCATTTTTTATTTTAATTATTTTTTGTTTATTTTCTTCCTTTGTATACCATGTGTGTTATATTTTTTTAGGTATACATGCACTTATTTTACTTTTTTTACTTTTTGAACATTTGTTATTTCATATTAATTTTAATATTTATTTAATTTAATATTTATTATTTTTATGTATTTTTAAAACATTTGATATATTTATTTTTTAATTTGATTGTTTTTATTTACTTTTTAATGTTTATACTTTTTACTGTTTTACTTTTTAATGTTTATGTTTCATTTTTATTATTTTATTTACTTTTTTCTTTGTACATTTATATTTATTTTATTTACATTTTAACATGGTGTATTTCATAATAAATTATTTGTATTATATATATATATATATATATATATATATATATATATATATATATATATATTGTACTTTTAACATATGATATATAAAAATATTCTTAAAATATTAAATATTTAAAAAATTTTACAATATTTTTCTATATTTATTTACTTTTTAAACTTTGATATACATTATGCTGATTTTATTTAATTTACCTTTTAACATTTTACATATTTCATTTTTTATTTTAATTAGTTTTGTTTACTTTTTCCTTTGTATACCATGTATGTTATATATTTTATTAGGTATACATGCACTTATTTTACTTTTCTTTTTTACATTTGGAACATTTGCTATTTCATATTTATTTTTATATTTATGTATTTTAATATTTATTATTTGTATATTGAAGTATGCATTTACATTTATTTTATTTACATTTAAACATAGTTCATAATACATTTTTTTACTTTACTTTTTTAACATTTGATATCTTTCATAACGTTCTATTGTAAGCTCCACTCTGATCCTTGCATTATTCACAGCAACTTATATGTTTTAAAATTAGTCAAGTGACTATTTTGTATATTATGGTTATACTATATTACCCAAAAGTCATACTTCTGCATCTTGAAAAAAAAATCATTACCTGAAACAATGCATTCATAAGCAACAGTTCACACACTTGTTGACTTTTAATCTATCTATCTATCTGTCTATCTATCTATCTACCTATGGTCGTGTGTGGTGGTTTAGTGAGCGGTGTGAGCACAGTAGGAGTGACAGTATGTTTTTAATAATTAACAGATGTATTAGTTTTGATGGCGTGGATGTGCGGTAGCGTGTGTATGCATGTGGGGGGTGGAAATGTCAGGGTAGCCTGGAGCCTTGGTTTCCGTGGAGACACTGTGTGTCTTGGTCATGTGTGCGGCGCTAACTCGGCGTCGAGCAGATTGCGCGGGGAGCTGGTTCCACTTGCCGTGATTAATTGCTCGGAATGTTTCCACCTTTCCGCAGAGGCTGAGTGCGTCTGAGTTTGTCCATGCAGCATGTGCTGTTCCGTACAGAGGCGCCCCTCCGCTGGCCATCACGCTTCACCCGCGATACACTGCTCCGGGTGACTTTTGAGAGCTGGAAAGAGTCAACCTGGGGCAGTGGAAAAGACGCTTCTGGTTGTTTGCAATTTGAATCTAAAGAAATGATCCGTCCGGACTAAAGCTGGTTGAACTACAAGCAATTATGAAATCTCAAAATAAGTATTTGTTATTTCATTTTAGGAGTTTTGCTTTGTTGGCAGTGTTGTGATGTGAAAATGCAGACAGTCATATTTTCAGGTCCAACCAGTGGCAGCCGCAGAGTAAACTGTCCTTGGACAGTAAGCTGCAACAAGGTCAGAAATTAACCAGGGCTCTGGGCAAAAATGCCACCAGAAGCAACAACAAAATGCCTTATACTCTATTCATTTTCATTTTTGTATTTATTTGTTTATTTATTTTTACTGGTATATTTATTTTCTTTTATTTATTTTTATTTACGTTTTAACATTATTGATTTAACTACTTATTTTATCTTTATTTATTTAATTTAATATCTTTATTTAATTTATTTTTTAACATGTTATGTTTCGTATTCTATGTATGTATGTGTATATGTATATGTATATATATATATATAATATTTATATTTATTATTTTATGTACTTTTTAACATTGATATATTTCAAAATATTTTTTATTATTATTATTTGCTTTATTCTTTGTATAATATTATATATTATTTTGTTTACATATATTATATTTATTTTAAAATGTATTTTTTAAACATTTAATATATATTTTATTTTTTAATTTTTATATTTATTATTGTATCTACTTTTTAACATTGATATATTTCAAATTTTATTTTTATTATTTTTATTTACTTTTTTCTTTGTATAGCATGTATTTTATATTATATTTGTTTTACATATACATGCACTTTTTTTACATAATTTTTATTTACTTTTTGAGCATTTGCTATTTCATATATTTTATTTGAATATTTATTAGTTTTATGTATTTTTGTAAAACATTTGATACATTTAATATTTTTATTTTGTTTATATTTACTTTGTAACATTTTAATGTATGTCATAATAGTTTACTGTATATTCTTATTTTTTAACATTTGCTATTTCATATTTTATATTCATTTATTTAATTATTTTATGTACTTTTTTACCATTTCATCTACTTCTTATTTTGTTTGTATTAATTTTAATAACTTTTTACATTTGATGTTGCAGAATATTTATTTATATATTTATTCTGGTTAGCATTTTATACATATTATATTTTTATATTTATCTATTTTTGTACTTATTTTTAGTATTTTTATGCATTACTTACAAATTCTTATTTGATTTTATAAGTAACTGTTATAATTGTTCAGATGTTCAATTTAATGAAATCTTTTAATTATTTTTATTTATATTTACTTTTATTTATTTATTTATTTATTCTATTTAATATCTTTATTTTATTTACTTTTTAACATGTTATGATTCTAATTCTATGTATATATATATAATTTTTATATTTATTATTTTATGTACTTTTTAACATTGATATATTTCATTTTTTTATTATTATTATTTACTTTTTTCTTTGTATACCATGTATTTTATATTATTTTGTTTACATATACATGCACTTATTTTACATTATTTTTATTTACTTTTTGAGCACTTGCTATTTCATATTTTGTTGTTATATTTATTTATTTTAATATTTATTATTTTTTATGTATTTTTGTAAAACTACATTCCTTTTTAACATTTTATGTATTTCATAATAGTTTACTGTACATTTAAGTATGCATATCAACCAACAACAAAATGCGTTATACTTTATTCATTTTTATTTTTGTATTCAGTTGTTTATTCATTTTTAGTGGTATGTATATATTTTTTAATTATTTTTATTTACGTTTTAGCATTATTGATTATTATTATTGACTACTTATTTTACTTATTTTTATTTAGTTATATTTATTCTATTTAATTAATATTTAATATTCTAATTAATAATTAATTAATAGTCTTTTATTTTATTTTTAACATGTTATGTTTCATATTATATATATATATATATATATATATATATATATATATATACATACATAATTTTTATATTTTATATACTTTTTAACATTTATATATTTCATAGTTTTTTATTGTTATTTACTTTTTTCTTTGTATACCATGTATTATATTGTATTATTTTGTTTACATATACACTTATTTTACATAATTTTGATTTATTTTTTGAGCACTTGCTATTTCATATTTTATCGTTATATTTATTTATTTAAATATTAATTCATATGATGTATTTTTGTAAAACATTTGATATATTTATATATCAGTATAATTATTATATTTGTATTTTATTTACTTTTTAACATTTTATGTATTTCATAATAGTTAAGTATGCATATCCACCAACAACAAAATGCCTTATACTCTATTCATTTATGTTTTTATTTATTTGTTTATTCATTTTTTTTGTGTATATTTATTTTCTTTTAATTATTTTTATTTACATTTTAGCATTATTGATTTAACTACTTATTTAACTTAATTTTATTTGCTTTTTTAACATTTGATATATTTCATATTTTATTTTTATTATTTTTATTTGCTTTTTTCTTTGTATACCATGTATTTTATATGATATTTTTTTTTACATATACATGCACTTATTTTACATAATTTTATTTAGTTTTTGAGCACGTGCTATTTTATATTTTATTTTTATATTTATTTATTTAGAATTTTTTTTAGAACTTTTTAACATTTTAGGTTTCATATTCTATTTTTATATATAATTTTTATTTTAATGTTTATTATTTTATGTACTTTTTAACATTTGATATGTTTTATTGTTATTTTTTTAATACCATGTATTTCATATATTTGTTAGGTATATGTGCAGTTATTTTACATACTTTTTGAACATTTTACGTATTTTAGTTTAAAACATTTAATATATTTAATTTTAAATTTTTATTATTTTATTTACTTTTTTGTATGCCATGTTGTTTTTTTTTAGGTATACATGCACTTATTTTACATAATTTTTATTTTTATTTTGAACATTTGCTATTTTTATATTTTATTTTTATATTTATTTATTTAAATATTTATTAGTTTTACGTATTTTTTAACTATTGTACTATATACTATTTAACATTGTATGTTTCATATTCTATGTATATATAATTTTTATATTTATTTTTTTATGTACTTTTGACATTGATATATTTCATATTTTATTTTTTATTATTTTTATTTACTTTTTCTTTGTATACCATGTATTTTTTTACATATACATGCACTTATTTTAAATATTTTTTATTTACTTTTTGAGCACTTGCTATTTCATATTTTATTGTTTTATTTATTTATTTGAATATTAATTTGTTTTATGTATTTTTGTAAAACATTTAATATAGTTAATATTTATATTTTATATTATTTATTTTATTTTTTAACATTTTATGTATTTCATAATAGTTTACTGTATATTTAAGTATGCATATGCTTATTTTTTTTAACATTTGCTATTTCATATTTTATATTCTTTTATTTCATGTTTATTATTTTATGTACTTTTTTTTACCATTCATTTGTATTAATTTTATTAACGTTTTACATCTGATGTTGCAGAATATTTATTTATTTATTTATTTATTTATTCTGGTTAGCATTTTATGCATATTATATTTTTATATTTATCTATTTTTGGACTTATTTTTACTATATTTACGCTTTTTACCATTTAATGTAGGCCTGCTCCATAACATTTTTAGCCTTTACTTACAAATTCTTATTCTTACAATAAGTAAAATTGTTCAGATGGAAAATTTAAGTTAATTGATTTAATTGAAGTATTAGACATAAATATAAATAAATAAATGTTATCATAAGTTTGGTGCAGGATCTGTTTGACAGGTGTTAGAGGAGCCTGTTTGAGAACAGTCATGAATCCTTATGGTGACATCAGCGGCACAGAAACAATGCGTTTCATGTTCCCAAACGGTTGAAGGCTCCATCTGTCTGTGCATGAACACAGGAACGTGGCGTGTGTGCATTAGAACAGCTGATGTCATTCATTCCAGAGTTCTAGATCTGTAGAGCGTTTGGAAAATGCAGCAATCAACATTCCCATCAGGAGCGTCCTCATTCCATAAAGCACAAATGCTTGATTGCACAAAATGTAAAGTTTGTAGCGTGAGCGTGAGCATCTTGGATCAACAGCGGTGGCTTTCATCAGCTTGTTACTGTGGAAGCATTAGACCGCTCACACTCCTTCTCTCTGCTGCTATTTTTAGCTCCAGCTCTACAAGCCCACAGTCACACTCGCTTGCTTATCCAATAAAGCTAAATCGATTTTCCACTAATTTCCAACAAGCTCTGCATATCTATAACTCATATACAATATATCATCTGATACTTAGAAGATACTTATAGCAACCAAAATAAGATAGAATCAACTCTATCTGTCT
Source organism: Garra rufa (assembly GCF_049309525.1). NCBI lineage: Eukaryota > Metazoa > Chordata > Actinopteri > Cypriniformes > Cyprinidae > Garra > Garra rufa. Next base: position 34,660,799 of record NC_133377.1, read on the forward strand.
GTCTGTCTATCTATCTATCTATCTATCTATCTATCTATCTATCTATCTATCTATCTATCTATCTATCTATCTATCTATCTATCTATCTATCTATCTATCTATCTATCTATCTGTCTGTCTGTCTGTCTATCTGTCTATCTATCTATCTATCTATCTATCTATCTATCTATCTATCTATCTATCTATCTATCTATCTATCTATCGTTCTATCTATCTATCTATCGTTCTATCTATCTATCTATCGTTCTATCTATCTATCGTTCTATCTATCTATCGTTCTATCGTTCTATCGTTCTATCGTTCTATAGTTCTATAGTTCTATAAAAAAGTACCCTAATTTATTTTATCTAGAAATGTGCAATCATAACACTATTTATTTATTTAGTTAGTTATTTATGCATGCATGATGTTTACCATGGAAAACTACTGATTATTTAATTCAATTTTTTTATTTTATTTTGTTTTATTTTATTATTTTATTTTATATTTTTGTAGGCATAGTAATAATATTTATTTACTTGTGATGTTCATACTATTGATTGATTGATTGATTCTTTTATTTAATTTTTTAGGAGTGTCACATGGTAATACTATTTATTTATTTATTCATGACATTTACTATGGAAAAACTGTTGATTTTTTTCTTTTGTTATTTATTTAATTTAGAAATGTTCAACCATAATACTGTTTATTTATTTATGCATTTATGCATGTTGTTTACCATGGAAAACTATTGATAATTTAATTTAATTTAATTTTGTTTAATTTAATTTTATTAATTTATTATTTTATTTAATAATATTTAATAATAATATAATAATATTTATTTACTTGTGATGTGCACCATGGAAATACTATTGATTGATTGATTGATTGATTATTTTATTTTATTTTATTTTTTTTAGGAGTGTCCCACGGTAATATTATTTATTTATTTCTGCATGATATTTACTATGGAAAAACTTAATTTTATGTTATTTTATTTATTTATTTTATTTAGAAATGTACAATCATACTGCTATTTATTTATTTATTTACTTATGCATGACGTTTACCATGGAAAACTATTTTATTTTATTTATTTTATTTTATTTAGGCATGTTCCATGGTGATATTATTTACTTATTAATTTATGCATGCATGATGTGCACCATGGAAATACTATTGATTTTATTTTATTATTTTAGTTTAGTTTTTATTAATTTATTTAGGAATGTACAACGGTAATACTATTTATTTATTTAGCCATGTACTATCCTAATACTATTGATTTGCATGATGGCAAATTAAAGTACTGTGTACTAAAATAGTACTAAAATGGGTTTATATGGTTCTTCCAATTATACTATGGTACATGTCACCATACAAAAATGTCCAAAAACGGTAGCGCCATGCTACTTTTTTACCGTTTTGTTGTTGTTGTAAAATTCAGTTCCATATAAATACTGTGGCTTTTATGTAGCATGGTACATATTACTATGTTTTTTGGGATGTGATATCATAGAAATACCACCATTTTTGGGCTTTCTTTCTTTCTCTGTCTCTCTACATGCATCACTTGTAGCAGTGCTCTGAGCACAGGGGATGATTTGACCTTGTCTCTTTTTTTTCATCCAGTGACTCGGATCATCTTCCCGTTCACGGAGAACGGAGATAGGAATCCAGCTCAGTTAGTTTTCCAGATGAATTTCAAACAGTGTACCACTGCTTTTTTTTCATAATACCTTCTCCATTGCGTAACAGTAGCTGCATGGCACTTGGCCATTATTATGAGTGATCTGTTTTTCAATTAAGTTCAGTCGGCTTGCCGGTGAGGTCTCTCTCTGCTGACTAAACATGCTGTTACAACGCTTTCGTCGAGGGGAAATGGATGGCGCTCTTAAAAGGTGTTTTTATATTGTAGTACATTTTTATTGATGGGGGTTTTAACAGGTCAGAGTTATATGCTGAGCACTGTTGTTTTTATACACCACACCGGACAGGTGCTGCAGTACACTGACGGGTTCAGCTAATGAGGGACTAAGAGAAAAACAGCAAAAATATAAGCTGATTTAGATGCGTGTTGTGTGTAGTCCCTTTTAATAAATTAAAATAGGCGACAAATATACTTTATATTGACCTTACAGTGCAACAAATTAATCTTTGTGGGAACTGATTCAGCAGAATTTGGCTGAATCTAGAATATTGGCTATTGAAAACAAATATTAATGTAAATATATATAAAATATTTTAATTACATATCTAAAATAGATACTAAAATAATTATTAATTTAATTAAATACTTTCATTTAAAAAAACAATTAAATTAATTTAAATATTTTTAAATTATAATATATGAAAATAAAATTGTTAAAAGACATGTTAAGCTCCACTGACAGTGTGTGTGTAATGTTGATTACTAGAGGAAATATAATCAATGACAAATGTTCAAAACATGCAATTTTGTTTATTTTTTAAAATAGTTAAAATATATAATTTGTAAAATATTTACAAATTAGTGCATTTTTAAAATTAAAATATAGTTATTGATTGGTATAAAAATAATACATGATAAATATCCAAAACACTTCCATTGTAAGTGCATTTTATTTTTTTTAAATATTTTAAAATTGTTTAAAAATCTTAATAAAAAAAAATTACATTAGAAATATGTGTATTTTTAAGTAAAATATATTAAATAAATCGATTACTATAAAAATATTTTTTTAAGTTTTAAATAAAAATCAATTTATATTATAAATAAGTGATTTTTTAAAGTAAAATATATTAAATAAAACTAAATAAAAAATAAATTAAAAAATAAAGTAAATAATCACTATTGGAAATAATAAATTATAAATGTCCAAAACACTTTTATTTTTCTAAATATTTTAAAATATTAAAAAAAGTAAATAAAATCAATTTATATTATAAATAATTGTATTTTTTTATATTAAAATATATCAAAGTAATCAGTTAGTACTGAAAATAATAAATGATAAATGTTCAATACACTTCCACTGTAAGTGCATTTGATTTTTCAAAATATTTGTAAAAATAGTTAAAAAAATATACAAATAAATTTATATTACAAATAAGTGTATTGTTTTTAATAAAATATATCAAAGAAATCAATTACTATACAAAATAATACATGATAAATGTCTAAAACACTTCCACATATTTGAAAAAATAAATAAAAATCTATATTATAAGTACATGTATTTTTTAATATATTAAAGTAATTGATTACTATAGAAAATTAATATATATATATATTAAATTGTCCAAAACACTTCCAATGTACGTGCATTTTATTTTTCAAAACATTTTAAAACATTTTTCAAGAATGTTATATAAAAATCTGTTCATATTATAAACAGTAGAATTCAAATAGAAAAATTAAAATATTTTCAAAATTGTTTAATTTGATTGGAAATACATTTATATTCATTCAAATTTTTTTTAGATTTTTAATTAAAATATAGAAATAAAATTAAAAGACACACCATTGACAGTGTCTGTAATTCTGTTGGTCAGTAGGAAATAAAGAATGTCCAAAAAACGTCCATTGAAATTGCAATGTATCTTTCAAACCAAGAAATTATTTAATGTGTTCATTTACAATCATTGAGTATAACTGAGTAAATTGAGTATTTAACCCAGAACATCACTTTCTGTTTCATATGTGAATGTTGTAGTCATTTCTCCAAAAGTATTAGCAGACCTATTCATCCGTAAAACAATGTTGCAGTGCATGCTGGGACACACGTCGGCATGAATAAAACATTTCGTTCTGGTCAGTGTTGGATTATAACATTGTTTGAAGATTCTCATGGGAGCAGATCAACATGTAACTGTGCTGTACATCTCTGCGTGAAGCTCCTCTCTCTAACACACACACACACGTTCATAAGGGAAAAAAGACTGTGATATGTAGATTATATGTGTGTCTGAGCAATATCGGCTCAGGTCTGTGATAACTGGCATTATCTTATTCATAGAGTTGCAAATCAGGTGAGCACGGCGGAGGTGTTTAAATCTGCAGAGATTCAAAGAGAAAGCGTATCATCTCTCACTGGAAATCTCACTGGAAACACAAAGCGCTGCTTGATTGACAGCTCTCAATGGCCCTTGACTTTGGTTTTAATATTTCTCTATTTCTTTCACTCTCGTTTTTATTGCATAAGAACGAGAAGGTCTTGAGATGTCAACAGACACACAGGCACACTTCTGTCTGTGGCTATAATTTCATACCTATGACTGAGAGAAAATAAAAATGCCATAATTTCTGGTAAAAGGATAGTTCACCCAAAAATGAGAACTATTTGCTCTGGAACAGATAATAGAGCGATATCAAAGACTGCCCATTAAATGTATCCAAAATTAAAATAAAAAGACCCCATTCAAAAGTTTACATCCCCTTGATTCTTAATACTGTGTTGTTACCTGAATGATCCACAACTGTGTTTTTTTTTTTTATTATTATTATTTTTTTTTTTATATATAATAGTTGTTCATGAGTCTCTTGCTTGTCCTGAACAGTTAAACTGCTTGCTGTTCTTCAGAAAAATCCTTTAGGGCCCACAAATTCTTTGGTTTTCCAGCATTTTTGTGTATTTGAACCCTTTCCAGCAATGACTGTATGATTTTGAGATCTATCTTTTCACACTAAGGACAGCTGAGGGACTCATATGCAGCTATTACAGAAGGTTCAAACACTCACTCATGTTACAGAAGGAAACACAATACATTAAGAGTTGGGGGTGAAAACTTTTGAATTTGAAGATCAGGGTAAATTGAACTTATTTTGTCTTCTGAGAAACATGTAACTATCTTCTATAGACTCTGAAGGGCAGTACTAAATGAAATAAAATATACGGAATTTAGGCAAAATAAGAAAAATGTACAAAATGTCTCCATTCTGTTCAAAAGTTTTCACCCCCTGGCTCTTAATGCGTCGTGTTTCCTTCCGGAGCATCAGTGAGTGTTTGAACCTTCTGTAATAGTTGCATATGAGCCCCTCAGTTGTCCTCAGTGTGAAAAGATGGATCTCAAAATCATACAGTCATTGTTGGAAAAAAATACTGGAAAAGCAAAATTTGTGGCACCTAAAGGATTTTTCTGAAGAACAGCAAGCAGTTTAACTGTTCAAGACAAGCTAGGGATTCATGAACAGCTATCACAAAAAAACAAAAACAAAAAAACAGCTGTGGATCATTCAAGTAACAACACAGTATTAAGAATCAAGGGGATGTAAACCTTCAAAAATATATAAATATAAATATATAAATTTATATATAAACACCTTTTATGTGAAATATCTTATTTGGGTCAGCACTAAAAATGTCCCAAATGTCTTCAGAAGATTTTGTCTTATTTAATCTACTTTGGGGACAATTTAGTTTGGGATCAGTAAGATTTGTAATGTTTTTTTTTTTTAAGTCTCTTATGCTCATTAAAGTTCCATTTATTTGATCAGATATACAGAAAAAAACTGTAATATTATGAAAAAAATATTGCAATTTAAAATAACTATTTTAATATACCGAGATCCGAGATCCAGGAGGAAGCTCAGAGGGGATAGGGCTTTCGCCATTGTGGCTCCCAAATTGTGGAATAACCTGCCCTTGCATGTTAGAACGGCACCTTCACTGTCAACTTTTAAAACACGTCTTAAAACCCATTTTTATTCTTTGGCTTTTGGCCTCAGTGAGACTTAGTTTCTTAATAACTTAATTAGTTATTTCATCTTTCATGAAATGGGTCTTAAAACCCATTTTTATTCTTGAATGTTGATTGTTTTAGTTTTTAATGTACAGCACTTTGTGTCAGCTGTGGCTGTTTTAAAGTGCTTTATAAATAAAGTTGATGATGATGATACATTAAAATAATTTATTTCTGTTTATTTCTATTTCTATTAATATATCTATTATTCTATTTATAGTTTCATCAGCCATTACTCCAGTCTTCGGTGTCACGCAGTCCTTCAGAAATCATCCTAATATGCTGATTTATTATCAATATTGGAAACAATTGTGCTGCTTAATATTGAAATAGAAATCTTTTTATAACAATATAAGTCTTTACTATGACTTTTTAACAATTTAACACATCCTTGCTTAATAAAAGTATTAATTTCATTCAAAGAAAGAGAGAAAGAAAAGATGTACTGACCCCAGACTTCTGTTTTAAATAAGTACTGTTCTTTTAAACTTTTTTATTTAACAAAAAAGTATCACAGGTTCTAAAAAAAATTAAGCAGCATAACTGTTTCCAACACTGATGATAAATTAACATATTAGAATGATTTCTGAAGGATCATGTGACACTGGAGACTGGAGTAATGATACAGAAAATTCATCATTGCATCACATGAATAAATTCTATTTTAAAGTATATTAGAATAGAAAACCACTATTTTAAATTGTAATAATATTTCACAATATTACTGTTTTTTTCTGTATTTATAATCGAATACACACAGCCTAGATGAGAAGAAAAGACTTCTTTAAAAATCTTACTGATCCCAAACTTTATAGCAGCAGTTTAAATACACACAAACACCTTCCCTTTATGTACGCAAATTTCTACTACTCTTCACTTCTGGCATGCTCATTCTCCCACAGGTGGGAAAAGAAGGTATTTAAAGCTCATTAGCCATGTGTGTATGTGTGTGTTTATGTCTGCATATTTGTGTGTTTGTGCAGTTGGACTCAACCTGCTAAGTGGGAGGAAGATTTTAGAGGCGGTGTTGAGATTCATTTAGATAATGACACATTATCTGCTTTTTTCTCATCATGATGTTCTATCTTTACCTTACGCTCTGCATGGGCGACGCAAACAAGAATGCAGAATATTTTCCATCTGTACAAAGCATATCTGTTGTCAAAATCATAACCGGTTTATTTGCTGCATCTTTGATCGATGCAAATGACTTCAAATGCATTCAGAAGACGTGTGCCCTGTCAGATCACTTGGCAGGATTAAGAAGATTGTAATAATGAGGTGTTTTTTGTGATAAAACACCACTTTGATAAAAAAAAAAAGAAGAGCTGGAATTCATTTACTGTACATTGTTGAGCATAATCAATTTTGGAGTTGAATCGGTACAAGCTGAGAATGAATTAAACGGTGGATTTAATTATGGGTCATTTTCCATAAAGGCTGCAATTTATTTCAAGTGATGAATGGCAGAAAATATGAAATATATACATAATTTCTACATTCACTCACAAGAAATGAGGAGCTGAGTGCTCAATTTGGTCACCGACTTAATTCTGAAAGACATCTGGGAAAAAAGGGCAGCTTCATGCGAGATGAATTAATTCTGAAGTTAACAAATCCGCTTCTTCACAGCTTGGGCCTTTTGAGGCGTTCGCTGTTTGACGTCTTTCACTGTGGCCCCTTAAAGTATTTGGGCACTTAAGCCATACTTAAAAATATATGAACGTAACTGCATTGATTACATAACTAAATTTTTGATACATGCATATACAGATATTTTATTATTTAATGACATTCATACAATCTAAGTGTGACTTATTTTGAAATACTTTAGTATTGAACCTACAACAAAAATAACAAGTTCTGTGAACAAGTTTAGTATGAAAGCTGTAAAACTATGTTTTATATCAGAGGTTTTCAATCTCTGGCCCTTGAGGTCTAATTTTCATGCAGACTTTAGCTCCAACCTTGATCAAACTTGCCTGCCAGCAACTTTCTAGTAATCCTGAGGACCTTGATTAGCTTCTTCAGGTCTATTTGATTAGGCCTGGAACTAAACTCTGCAGGAAAGTGGACCTTGAGGGCACAGATTAATATTTTTACTGAATTTCTACCTGTGGGTTAATATACTGTTCAAAAGTTTAGGATCGATAAGGATTATGTGAAAACTGAAATTCATTGCCATCACAAATATAAATGAAAAATAGAAAACAGATAGTTTAAATAATATTTCACAATATTAGTTTTTTTTTTACTGTATTTTTGATCAAATTACACAGCTTTTTAGTGAGCATGAGAGACTTCTTTTAAAGGGAACCCTGGGTATTAAGACTTGTATGGCTTAATAGGGTACATGATGAAAAATGTACCTTATTTCAAAAATCCGCAACATTTTATACATATTTTTGACTATGGGGGGGTCCCATAATTTTGATATTGTATAATGGTTGCACTCTGTGAGCTACTGGTGCTACCTGTTGCTATTTTTACCACAACACAACTTGGAAAATAAAATACTGATATGATGACCACAGCTACTGAAAGAGCTTATAGGTAGCGACATATTTAAGCATAGGCTTAAACCAAATACCGTACCATAGACTTTCCCCACAAGGAGTCTAAACACCCCAAGATATCGAGTGAAGTCCGTGCTGAGAAACTCTTTCAGTGGCTGCGATGTCATGACAAGCATCAGCATGTTTACATCCTGCCAGGATGGCATCTGGCGTTTCCTGTCTCTGCCATTTGTAATTTCTTAGTAAGCTGTGGTCTACTAAAAGCCTCAAAGGCATCAGGGCTAAAGTGGAGAGAACAAAGATGCAGGTTTTTAGTAGTTTATTCATCCACAGGCATCTTCCCATTTTTTCCCTCTTCTTATCGCTAGGAAAGCAGTGAAGACTTACATCGCTTCTCTTGTTTCCCTTCTACTAAAAATGACAACCAAAAGTCGCACAATGTGGCATCGTATCAGTATGTTTTAGGAGTTGTGTTGTGGTTAAAATAGCAATAGTTAGCCCCAGTTGCTCACTGAGTGCAACCATTTCACAACATCGAAATAATGGCGCCCTCTATAGTCCTAAATACACTACCAGTCAAAAGTTTTGACACACTTCCCCATCAAAGAGAATGGGGAAGTGTATCCAAACTTTTGACTGGTAGTGTATGTATAAAACTATGTGGATTTTTTAAAATAATATAAGTCTTTTATGGGTTTTCTACTATATATTTCAGTAATCATTTTCGTTATATTCAGCCATACAAGTCTTAAAGGAGTAATTCACTTTCAGAACAAAAATGTACAGATAATGTAGTCATCCCCTTGTCATCCATCTGGAGAGGACTGTGCTAGTCTGGGAGATGAGAATGGCAACCTGTCCATGTCTTTCTTTCTTCAGTCGTGACTCGTAAGGAAATTATGTTTTTTGAGGAAAACATTTCAGGATTTCTCTCCGTATAATGGAGTTCTATGGTGCCCCTGAGTTTGAACTTCCAAAATGCAGCTTCAAATGGCTCTAAACAATCACAGCGGAGGAAAGAAGGGTCTTATCTAGCAAAACGATCGGTTATTTATTTATTTTTTTTACAATAAAAAAAAAAAATACAATTTATATACTTTTTAACCTCAAATGCCTCTGTGTGTACTCTGTGTAGAGATTAAAAAGTATATAAATTGTAAATGTTTGTAGAAAATAACCAATTGTTTCGCTAGATAAGACCATTCTTCCTCGGCTGGGATCATTAAGAGTCCTTTGAAGCTGCATTCAAACTGCATTTTGGAAGTTCAAACTCTGGGGCACCATAGAAGTCCATTATATGGAGAGAAATTCGAAAATGTTTTCCTCAAAAAACATTTCTTTACGACTAAAGAAAGAAAAACATGCACGTCTTGGATGACAAGGGGGTGAGCACATTATCTGTAAATTTTTGTTCTGAAAGTGAACTACTTTAATACCCGGGGTTCCCTTTAAAAACACAAAAAAATCTTTTGACCCAAAACTTTTTAATAAGTGTATGTTCAAATACGTATTTATGGTTATATTTGATCAGAATTTACTCCGAAAAATTCTTTCGAGTTATAGCTGAGGTTTATACGATTTTTCATGTCAAAATACATCATGACAGTTTATTGTTCATTCATTGACTATTATAAATATGCCATACTTGGGTTTATCTCTCCCCAAAAAGCAGTAGTGGGTCGTCAGGGTCAGCAGAAAATGACAGCCGCAGTCGCCCGCGCCTCTACACCAGATATTGTTGCCGATAAACTAAAAACGCAGACAAAAGAAACACAATAGAGAAAGACCAGCGAAGTTTTTGTGCACCATTTCAAAGACTGCAACTATTAACAGTGGTCCGCTCAGATCTGTCAATCTTTTTCCAGCTCAACCAATAGCGGGAGATTGGGGCGTGGCTACTGTAGCAGGTTAGGATGAAGCAGAGGGTGTTCAGCCATGCTAATCATATGCTAATACTACACGTTGCATACTGTAACAGAGGTGCAAGCAAAAACTCGAAGACTTGCCAAAATATGGAAAGGCACACGGGGTAACTTAAAGTTAGAACAAGAGTAAACACAGTCGCTGTTTCTACAAGATGGAGACAATAGCTGGAATGTTTGGGTTTTAATCGATACGCTGTATTTGCGGAGTCTCGTCTGGACAGGTAAGCCAAACCAAATCGAAAGTCTTTGGCTAAACTCAAGTTTTTGCCACACGTTAGTTGGATAAGAATGATTGTATGTGGACGTTTGCAAAAGTTGTTTGAAAATAAGCTTTGTTTTTGTACTTATGATAGGTGATGCTAGTAGCAAAGTTTAAAGTCCCCCTGAAATCAAAATTAAAGTTTTTGGGCTTTTAGTATGAATTTATTAGCCTTAAGATTATCTATAAGCTAGTGTGCTTCAAAACAATGACAAAATTCGCTTTTACAAGATATGGGCATTCAAAACTTACTGTCTCGTCACTTCCGCCAATATGAATCAACGATTTTTATGATATCACCGTGCACTTCAGTTTCTCATCAAACGTTCTGTCCAATCAAATGCTCTCTAGAGTCTGTAGCGTCCCGCCCCCTACACAGAGATGCAATAAGACAGAGCAGATCATATGCGCTCACATGTGCAATCGGCATGTATTAAACTACACAGCCTCAGCATGATTATGATCACTATTTTGTTTTAGCAAGAGTTTCATATTGAATCTATGGGGTAATTTATTAGACTGCTGTCATAAGCTTACAAATGCGGCTTTACCGAGCTCAACGGCTCTGGCCCGAGCAGATATTAATGGAACGCTATTGGCTCTTCAAAATAAGTGGGCGGGGCTTAGCGATATGTTTTTGTTTCAGTTAAAAGTACGTCACCACATAGAATAACGCTGCGTGGTTCAAGGCACTTCAGTGGACCTTTAAGGTTAGCGAAAAACGCTGTGGTAACGCAGGGAAGGAAACAAGAAGCGGTTTGTTCGAATGGATGTCAATATTGGAGAGGCTTTACTACGCTCAATAATATGCTTTTGTAGGAAAACAGCTTATCATTAAATTCATCTGGCATTAAAAATTAGTTTTGGATTGATTTATTTTTAGCGTTTACATAGAAAACACTGTTTTAATGTGAATTCACGGACAGTTTTTCCAGTTTTTGTCGGATTCCGTTTACAGTGCTTCTCATTGATTTCTATGGTATCGACAAACCGTGGCTGACTATGTGATTCTGGATCACAAACCAGTCATAGTGGATTGGATCATACATAATCTGAAATTTGGATATATAAGCTTTCCATTGATGTATGGTTTGTTAGGATAAGACAATATTTGAAAATCTGGAATCTGCAGGTGCAAAGAAATCAAAATATTGAGAAAATCACCTTTAAAGTTGTCCAAATAAAGTTCTTAGCATTGCATATTACTAATCAAAAAATAGGTTTTGATATATTTACGGTAGCAAAATACAAAATATCTTCATGAAACATGATCTTGATATCCTAATGATTTTTGGCATAAAAGAAAAAAAAAAGATAATTTTAACCCATACAATGTACAGTAGCTATTGTTGGCTATTGCTACAAATATACCTGTGCTACTTAAGACTGGTTTTGTGGTCCAGGGTCACATGACTATGTCTGAAGGGCTGCTTGGGTTGTTTGTTTGGGAATGGTGATTAAAATGCTCTTCTTGTCACTATAGTTGGGATAAAACCGTATGTATTTCTGCATGAAACGTGATTGACCTGCTGGTTAATGATGATGCTTTAGGATCTCAACCCAATGAGATGACACTATCACAAAAACTTGGCAATGTTGAGCTAGTTATTAAATAATGAAGTGATTGAGAACTAATTGAGGTGTCTAGACAAGGGTCAGGGTGGTAAGGAAAAAAAAGCTAATGGGGGTTTGGCAGGTACAGGATCTTCTATGCAGAGCTGAGAAGTTCATGTTTAATATTACAGGATGCTAAATGTCATGTTTAGACATTGAGAACTACTACACTAATACCTTTAGGTTTATTTGCCTCTGTAGATACTGTAAGAGCACCATGTTACTTGTTTTCTCATTTGGATGTCGGTTTAGTAGTGTTTTCACGACACGTCATCAGCTGGCAATATTGGCCTCACTAATCTGAACGGAACTCGGAAACGGAAATTTTTCTGATTATTGCTGCTGAATATGTTCAATTATTGTTATGTTTTTTGCTGTACTAATCGGTCGGACCGGGAAAAACATTTCAAGTACTATAGACTGCCAAAAGTTGTAACAAATCAAGGAGAAGAGTGCAAAAAACTGTCTGAGAAACAAAAGGCTTTTGTGGTTGGCCAAACTAAACCAGGATTTCCAGGGCAAGAATTTTGACAACAAAAGTGTTTGCACTTATCATTTCCAGTCAGATAGGTAAAAATATTAGGCTAATATCTTAATTAATACTGCTCGTACGTATCTTTACCACCTATTAACTTATTATTGAACCCTTTCCAGCTTACTAAGTCCTTCTCTATACGATTTAACAGCTTCAACATTTTTTTTCAATGGTTTAGATGGCATAAATTAGCAAAACAACATGTTCAGTAGTACATTAACTGTGCAATCCATGCTGTTGTTTACATTTGAGTATCGCCAATATGGCCGCACATCCGGGTAACTGACCAAATCGTGAATTAAAAGTGCAAACCCTCTATTAAGCATGTTAAAACTGATTTAACCAAAAAGCATTAGTTCTTGTGGTCACCTCTAACTTTTCCTCGAGCTAGTGCATTTGCAGTCATGCAAATAAACTTTAGTAAGTTGTTTTACAAACATTTGTAATGTCAACTGTGCAGCGAGTTTAAATTACACCTGTTTATTGGTTTGCTGAGTGTTTTTTATTAGCATGTGATCCGAGTATTGTAGATTTGTGGCTAGCATTAGCATATCAGGAGACGATTCCCATCGCACACTTTACTGTGAACTCATCAAACATTCAGCATGCCAGTGCAGTAGCATAAAAAAAGTACTTTTTATTAATAAAACATTGACACGAAGCAGTTATTTCCCTTAAATATTGATCTGCACATTCTGATTCCGAATATGGTTTAAAGATGTGTTTGACATATGGATCTATGGTGAATCTGGCGGTTGTTTTGATGAGTTGATCAGTGTGTGTCCTTTAGTGTGTTAGTGGTGTAGTGTATAATGAGTTTGTGGACTCTATTATTATTCAAAGCAGCGTGAGAATTTAAAATTATGTTTTAAAAGTTTTATACGGTGGATGATTAAAGTATGATGTATTAATGATTTTATTAGAGGGCACTGCTTTCATTTTAAATTGACAAAGAGAAGCTGGTCACCTCTTCACTCTCCCGCTCTCATTGTATCTCCTCGTCTCCCTCGTTCTGTTCTCCTTGCTTAATTCCTCCTTGCCTCGTCCTTCTCATCTTTTCTCCCCTCATCTAGTATCTTCTCATCTCTTCTTTCCCATGTAGTCTCTTCTCTTACATGCCTCAACTCGTTGAGAAAGTCCTGCAAGAAGCTAAAAGAGGACATATTGATCTATGAAGTGAATATCTCACCTCCTCTCCCTTCATCTCCTCTCCTCCTCCTCCTCCTCAATTCTTCTCTTCCTGTGAGTCAGCATAACTAATATTTGGCTGTTCCTCATCTTTTGTGCTTTCACTCTTTGTTTTTTCATCCAGTATGAGGTCTGGTTGTTGACTGACATCCTGATGCTTCCCGGCTGAATAACAATAAAGTGTAGCAGGTGTTAATGATGCCATTTCCTGTCGGGGGTTGAGTTTAATGGACAGTCTTATTGCAGGATCGCTCCCAGAAATCTGGTGTACTTGCATTTCTAGCCCAGTCCGTATGGGGTATATTTAATATTTTTATGACAGGTTATCTCTGACCCTGGAACACAAAACCAGTCATAAGTAGCACAGGTATATTTGTAGCAATAGCCAAAAACGCATTGTATGTGTCAAATTTATTGATTTTTTTTTTATACCAAAAATGATTAGGATATTAAGTAAAAATCATGTTCCATTAAGATATTTTGTAAATTTTCCTACTGTAAATATATCAAAACTTAATTTTTAATTAGTAATATGCATCGCTAAGAACTTCATTTGGACAACTTTAAAGGCAATTTTCTCAATATTTTGATGTTTTTGCACCCTTAGATTCTAGATTTTCAAATAGTTGTTTCTCAAATGTTGTCCTTTTTCTAACAAACCATAGATCAATGGAGAGCTTATTTATTCAGCTTCAGAATTTAAAAAATTTACCCTTATGACTGGTTTTGTGTTCCGGTTGTATTTCGGCCAAATATTGTCCTATCCTAACAAACCATACATCAATGAGCCATACATTTCAAACTATTGACCCTTATGACTGGTTTTGTGGTCCAGGGTCATATGTGTACTTTTTCGGTAAGTCAAGTCACGTTTATTTATATGAGGTTTATGTAATACAGATTGTTTCAAAGCATGAAAATAAGTTTTAAAAGGAATCAGTTATGAAACAATTCAATTTAAACTATTAGCAGCTCTACAGAGGATAATGGTGTCATTATTCAGCTCAATTTAGTTCAATGTTAATTCAATTCGGTTCAATAACAGTGTTGATGTTGCAAAATTAGTGTCATTATCTAGATTAATTCAGTTCAGATGTTCTCCTCTGATAAATGTAAT
>NC_133377.1:34676158-34742874 GCF_049309525.1 Garra rufa
CCTCGTGGTCTTTATAATCAGTAAAAATAATAACAACTTATTTATTACACAGATGCATATTATTTATCAACTACACTTACAATAGTAGTAACAAATCCCAATTTATAATCAACAATTCGTAACAATTGTTACGAACATTTTAAAACGCACATTTACATTGACAAAAAGCAGTTAAAGCATCTTGCTAAATAAAAATATCAAATAATTTATATATATATATATATATATATATATATATATATATATATATATATATATATATATAATTGTATTTTATATGGCAGATGAAAGTAACAGCTGTTATTGCAAAGCTATCTCAAATCTGCTTTTTAATAACAAATTTGCTTTTTAAACATGTGGTTAGTCTGTGTTTTGTCTTATCTGTTTTAAAAGGAACATTCTACTGTTTTAACTTCTAGGAAAAATGTATTCATATTTATTAAACGGATTATGTTTAACTAAATAAGAAATAAATCCTCAGCGCAGTCATTTGGTCTGACAGGAAAGCATAAAGACTGGAAATTATACATTCACCAACTGTTTGTTTATCAGTAGTTTCCTGCCTCAGTATCAGTGAGTTTATAGTCCTAACATCACTCTTTATAGACAATATTTCTGAATCAGAGCTACAAACAATAGAACTAAAGGGAGAATTCATGCATAGATTGTGTTTATTTGATTTCCTGTTCATGTAGGATGTTGGTATGTCTCTGAAGTTTAGAAGACGACGGGGATGGGAGACAGATGTTTTGATTATTGGAGTGGAGCCAGTGGGTTACGGCGGCCCCCTGATTCCCCACACCCACATACAACAGATTCACAGGAGGGGCCCGAGAACAGCTGGAGAAGAGAAAGTAACAATAACAACTTTTGCAAAGGGTTCGAAAATATCAATTTGATTTCCTCAGTGCAATAGTTAAATAAAGCGCAGACATTTTTCTTGTTTTCAGTTTGGTTTCACTCTGGCGATGCATGGAAGATAAGGTAAATAATAATTTTAATAGTCAGGTTATGGTTTCTTCTGCTCTAGTGTTTAAGAATTTTTAAACATGCACCAAGCACAGTATAATCCCCTCTTTAAGGGGCAGATATATGTCTGCAGCTGTCTTCAGCTTTTCCACAGGACAGCTAGGGGAATTCTGTTCGCTAGATTACAGAACAGCTGGCATTAAAGCCAGGATGATTTTCCTGGACTGGAGCAAGAACTGGAAAAATGAACTACTGTAGTGGAAAAACACATTGAATGTAATGTTATGAGTTCATACACCCTTATTATCTCTGAATATGATACAGAATATGTATAATCTTTTTTACGTTACTTTTTTGCGTTACTTTTTTAATCTGGGCAGGGCTTGCTTGTTTGTTTTTAATATAAAAACGTCTATTTTTGGTAAATGTAAAAGCCTTTTCACACCAAAAGCCTCAGGCTTAGAGAAAAGTAAATTCACGTCTGTACCGCAGAAGAAAAAATGTCAACTCTTCAGCAATAAAAAAGGAAAACAAATGTTAGATTATCTTGAGTAATTTTTTCTTATTAGTATGGATGAACTGGATCGTCGAAGGTCGGCAGCAAAGACATTGGTTAATAAAATGGGATTAAAGGAGTAGTTCACTTTCAGTAAAAAAATGTACAGATAATGTACTCACCCCCTTGTCATACAAGATGTTCATGTCTTTCTTTCATAAGTCATAAAGAAATTATGTTTTTTGAGGAAAACATTTCAGGATTTCTCTCCATATAATGACTTCTGGTGCCCCCGAGTTTCAACTTCCAAAATGCAGCTTCAAAGGGCTCTAAATGATCACAGCCGAGGAAGAAGGGTCTTATAGCAAAACAATCAGTTATTTTCTAAAAACATTTACAATTTATATACTTTTTAATCTCAACACAGAGTACACACAGAGCTAGACAAGATGAGCATTTGAGGTTAAAAAGTATATAAATTGTCTTTTTTTTTTTTTTTTAGAAAATAACCCATCGTTTTGCTAGATAAGACCCTTCTTTCCTCAGCTGTGACCGTTTAGAGCCCTTTGAAGCTGCATTTTGGAAGTTCAAACTCGGGGGCACCATAGAAGTCCATTATATGGAAAGAAATCCTGAAATGCTTTCCTCAAAAAACATAATTTCATTACGACTAAAGAAAGAAAGAAATGAACATCTTGGATGACAAGGTGGTGAGTACATTATCAGAATTTTTGGTTTTGAAAGTGAACTACTCCTTTAAATACATAAAGGATATTTGTATTTAACATTAATTATTGCAGGTTTGCGTTGAATTTCACTATTTTTATTCATTTTAAGAGAGACTCTATACTTTTTAGTGAGTGAGATTATTTTTTTGCATGTTTACATTTATTCTAGAACTAAACATCTTACGTTTTTACTTGTTTACAATTTTTCTCAACATGGGGACAGGAGAGCTTTTAATCAATAGGCTAAATGGGGGGAAAAGTAACTGGCGTTACTAATTTGAAAAAGTAACTCAGATATTTTCTTGTCAATTAAAAAGTAACACGTTTCTTTACTAGTTACTTGGAAAAAAGTATTATTACGTAACTTGCGTTACTTGTAATGCGTTACCCCCAACAGTTGACTCTAGCGCTTGACATCCATAGTATGGCAAGAAATACTATGGAGGTCAATGGCCACCATTAACTATTTGGGTACCAACTTTCTTCAAAACATCTTCTGTTGTGTATAAAAGAAGAAAGAAACAAGGTTTGAAATAAGTGGGTGACTAAATGAACCATATTTAGGTGGATTGTCTCTCACTCTGCGATGTTTTGTAATTTATGAGTGATAAAGCCTAATTATTTTATTATTTTACTACAGCCCCCACAGCAGGTGAAAATATGTATTGCACATGTTAACAGGTAACACGGGAGGCATGAGGCGGTGTCAAATGAAAACCGAGACGGCAGGATGGAGAGCGGATGATAGTGTATTGCGTCTATCGCCAAACTCTTTTCAGCTGTTATTCCGCGCAGCTGCTTGTTTTTACAGCTACATCGCTAACCTATTGTCGCTAAAACTCGAAGGACTGGAACCTCAATTTGCCATTAAGATGATATTCTTGTCATTCAAACCTATTTATCACCTCGGACTTCTTGTGTGTGGTGGTAGGTAACTTATCAAACTTATTTAGTTGAGATGGACATGGATTCTGCAGCCCCTCCTCAGTGCGTGCTGGAGTCATTCGACAGGAATGCCGCCGCATCCGAAGGCAACTCCGAATATTTACAGTCTGTTAGTAGCGAATCGAGCTCATTCATCATGGTTCAGCCTAAAAATCGTCTGGAAGTGCCATCTAGGTTGTGGGTGACAGCGGTGGTGGTCATCGTGATTGTCCTTCAAGTTGCCTCGACCACAGGACTCTTCATATACTTGAACATGTCAATGGCACAGGTAAACTTCTTGCAACGGAGTTGTAATGCTTACAGTATATTGTTGTTATTATGAACAATGATTTAAAGACATTTTATGCATTGTCTATATCACTTTAAACTTCATACTATAAAACTCTTCCACATGTATATAGCCTAATTTTCCCATAACATCCTGCAGAACTGAAGCTCTTACATTGTATAATCATAATGGAGATCATATGGAAATGGCATTAAAGCTTTTTCTAACCCTGCAGGCTGACATGCTGTCATCTTGGTATCAGTTTACAAGTTTTCATTGTGTCAGCACTGCTTTTTCTCTGAGTATAGTCTTGAGATGGTGATTTCTGCTTTTATTTAGCTGCCAGAAGAATTAGGTCATGGATCTTTGTCATAAAGTTTTGATGTGAATAAATTTTGCACATAGAATTGCGAAATTCTTAACCAAAGCTTGCTTTGTATTAATCTAATCTCTGCTAAGAGCGTTTGTATGGTTTCCTTTGTATTCTGACACCTTATTTATGTTTCGTGTGGGAAAGTTGTCAAACTCTTGAAAGAAAATATCCCATGAGGCAAGCTGCATAATGGACTGAATGGTAATGATTTTATGTGTTATTGGTTATATTGTTTCAGCAAATCTTTGTCATTTACATAAAATTCATTTATTAATCTCATAATAAAATGATTGGTTAAGGACTTTTCAGAAGGCTAAAATGGTTTTGGAAACTCCCCTCAAAGATAAACAAAGAATTAGGGCTCTCTACCAGCATAAATACAAACTTTAATTAAATCTGAGGAAGGCTGTCAGGTTTAATTAGCATATTAATTACTTTCCAATCCTCTCCTTTATGAGAGCTCTAGGTCAGTGGTTTTGAAGAGGGGGGTTTTGCAGTTTGCTTTGTGAGGAGCACAGTAGTCACAATACACAAGGGGTCCTGAAAACAATAAACTGTGCCAAAATGTTAACCGCAGAAGCCTTAGTTTCGATATCTGTACCAACATAGTCTGTTTTTTTCTAGAAGATTTAGGCATTAGGCATTTAGAAGATTTTCTTCTTCTTATATATTTTTGTGTTCTCTGTCAGAATAGTTGTCCATTGTGGGAATTTGTTTGTTTAGCCCCCAAAGGCCTTTTTTTAGTGTGTGGCTATAGTAGAACATGCAGAGCAGAGCGTGATAGTGACTGGAAAAGGCTGTTTTCTGATATTATTTTGATATTTTTAACCCTTCTAAGCTTTTCAAAAAAGGGTCACACTTTTGTTTAAATACTGTAGCTAATTCCCAGCTAAGAACGTTTTGCTAACATTACACTAACTGAAATGAAAACGTTCTGGAAGGTTTTTAATTGTTTGAACCAAGTTTTTTAATGTTTAAGGAATATTTTTTCTTGGTTATATGAATGTTACAGGAACATCCCAATCTATTATTGTCAAAATGTTATGAGAACCTTATATTTAAATGTTCTCTCTGCATTTAAACTCCCATATTTTATATTATGAGAACATTTTTTGCTGATTAGACAAACACTCCCTTTAATCTTTTATACCTGTTATTACAGTGTTATTTCTTAATGTTATGTAAACGTTTGAAACGTCCAGTTTTTTAATGTTTGAGGAACATTTTTTTGTTTTATGTGAACATTACAGGAACATCCCAAACTACCATTGTCATAATGTTATGAGCGTATAAAACCTTTTCTATCATTATTATGAGAATGTTTCTTAAACACAAATGCTGTAAGAAGGTTTTTTCTTTAACTATTATGACAACCTCAATCGTGTACAAATAGCATCAAAAGACCATTCCAAGAATGTTGTTCTAAGACCGTTTTCTCTTACCATTAGGAGAACCCAGGGGCGTAGATTTAGGGTGGACGGAGGGGATGTGTCACCAATATCCTCCGACCATTGAAATGTCCCCACCAATAATTTAATCCACTTAAAAAAAAATTGCGCTGTCAACATTAACCTAGACAAATGCAGTGGATTTTTTTTCCTGTGCAAGAAGGTGTGTTGGGTGACATATATGTGAGGATGGCGGCAGCAAAAAAAAAAAAAAAAAAAAAAGAAGCTGGACATGAGGAGCTTTTTTCAAAGAAAAGTAAGTCACTTCAAGTTCGCTAGTGAATCCATCAAAGTCCATCAAAGTAACGACAACAGTTAACGTTAATGCTAGTGGGTTTTTTTTTTTTACCGCTTTGACGCATATTCATTATAGCAGGGCAGGCTATAGTCTGCGAATACGGACTTAAAACTAACAGCAGATTAAACAGCTAAATGTAAAAGTATAAATAATGATCCCTGCCAGTACTCCTAATCTAATGACGACTATTTGTCAGAAATCAGTCTTGTGAAAGAAATTGATATGCTACATACTAATATTGCCATTGTTGTACAAATAACATTCAAAGAACATTCCGAAAATTTTGTTCTGAGACTGTTTTCTCTTACTATTACGAGACCCTCAATCGTGTAACAGCAAAAAGAACGTTCCGAAAATGTTATAAGAATGTTTTCTCTTAACATTACGAGGACCTCAATCGTGTACAAATAACAGCAAAAAGAACGTTCCGAAAATGTTGTTCTGAGACTGTTTTCTCTTACTATTACGAGACCCTCAATCGTGTAAAAATAACATCCAAAGAACGTTGCGAAAATGTTGTTCTGAGATTGTTTTCTCTTACTATTACAAGACCCTCAATCGTGTAAAAATAACATAAAAAAGAACGTTCCGAAAATGTTATAAGAATGTTTTCTCTTAACATTACGAGGACCTCAATCGTGTACAAATAACATTCAAAGAACGTTCCGAAAATGTTGTTCTGAGACTGTTTTCTCTTACTATTACGAGACCCTCAATCGTGTAAAAATAACATCCAAAGAACGTTCCGAAAATGTTGTTCTGAGACTGTTTTCTCTTACTATTACGAGACCCTCAATCGTGTAAAAATAACATCCAAAGAACGTTCCGAAAATGTTGTTCTGAGACTGTTTTCTCTTACTATTACGAGACCCTCAATCGGTAAAAATAACATCCAAAGAACGTTCCGAAAATGTTGTTCTGAGACTGTTTTCTCTTACTATTACGAGACCCTCAATCGTGTAAAAATAACATCCAAAGAACGTTCCGAAAATGTTGTTCTGAGACTGTTTTCTCTTACTATTACGAGACCCTCAATCGTGTAAAAATAACATCCAAAGAACGTTCCGAAAATGTTGTTCTGAGACCGTTTTCTCTTACTATTACAAGACCCTCAATCGTGTACAAATAACATCAAAAAGAAGGTTCCGAAAATGTTATAAGAATGTTTTCTCTTAACATTACGAAGACCTCAAACGTGTAAAAATAATATCCAAAGAACGTTCCGAAAATGTTGTTCTGAGACTGTTTTCTCTTATTATTACAAGACCCTCAATCATGTAAAAATAATATCAAAAGAACGTTCCGAAAATGTTGTTCTGAGACTGTTTTCTCTTACTATTACGAGACCCTCAATCGTGTAAAAATAACATCCAAAGAACGTTCCGAAAATGTTGTTCTGAGACTGTTTTCTCTTACTATTACGAGACCCTCAATCGTGTAAAAATAACATCCAAAGAACGTTCCGAAAATGTTGTTCTGAGACTGTTTTCTCTTACTATTACGAGACCCTCAATCGTGTAAAAATAACATCCAAAGAACGTTCCGAAAATGTTGTTCTGAGACTGTTTTCTCTTACTATTACGAGACCCTCAATCGTGTAAAAATAACATCCAAAGAACGTTCCGAAAATGTTGTTCTGAGACCGTTTTCTCTTACTATTACAAGACCCTCAATCGTGTACAAATAACATCAAAAAGAAGGTTCCGAAAATGTTATAAGAATGTTTTCTCTTAACATTACGAAGACCTCAAACGTGTAAAAATAATATCCAAAGAACGTTCCGAAAATGTTGTTCTGAGACTGTTTTCTCTTATTATTACAAGACCCTCAATCATGTAAAAATAATATCCAAAGAACGTTCCGAAAATGTTGTTCTGAGACTGTTTTCTCTTACTATTACGAGACCCTCAATCGTGTAAAAATAACATCCAAAGAACGTTCCGAAAATGTTGTTCTGAGACTGTTTTCTCTTACTATTACGAGACCCTCAATCATGTAAAAATAACATCCAAAGAACGTTCCGAAAATGTTGTTCTGAGACTGTTTTCTCTTACTATTACGAGACCCTCAATCGTGTAAAAATAACATCCAAAGAACGTTCCGAAAATGTTGTTCTGAGACTGTTTTCTCTTACTATTACAAGACCCTCAATCGTGTACAAATAACATCAAAAAGAAGGTTCCGAAAATGTTATAAGAATGTTTTCTCTTAACATTACGAAGACCTCAAACGTGTAAAAATAATATCCAAAGAACGTTCCGAAAATGTTGTTCTGAGACTGTTTTCTCTTATTATTACAAGACCCTCAATCATGTAAAAATAATATCCAAAGAACGTTCCGAAAATGTTGTTCTGAGACTGTTTTCTCTTACTATTACGAGACCCTCAATCGTGTACAAATAACATCAAAAAGAATGTTCCGAAAATGTTATAAGAAAGTTTTCTCTTAACATTACGAAAACCTGAATCGTGTACAAATAACATTCAAAGAACATTCCGAAAATGTTGTTCTGAGACTGTTTTCTCTTACTGTTACGAGGCCCTCAATCGTGTACAAATAACATCCAAAGAACATTCCGAAAATGTTGTTCTGAGACCGTTTTCCCTCAGACAATGTTGTTATAAGAATGTTTTCTCCTATAGAGAACCCAAATCACGTACAAATAACATCAAAAGAGCGCTCCATTCTGTAAATGTCGTTCTAAGACTGCTCGCTTCCAGGAACTTTGAGCTGCATCAAAACGCTAGGGAAACACCTTCAGCATGACGCTCTGAATAACGTGTAATCAGTCCAGTGAAAGTTCTAGACGTCATGGCAGGATGATGTAGTGACTAGGAAGCATAAAAGCATGTGCGTTGTCATTCAGCAAGCGCTCTGTGTTGTGTGTGGTTACTGTCCTTTTCCCGTGCCAGTTTGCACACCTTTATTTTTGAGAGTATGTCTAAAGTTGAAAGTTGAAAAGGGTGAACATAAGCAGCAGCATTTTAGATAGTGTGTTCCTCCCTACCCGCATTTTGTTATGCGAGGCAGAGCAGAGCGGCGGCTGCACTCGTGGGGTTCGTAATTAGGTCTGGTGGAGGAAATGGAGATGGGCGAATCCCTGTCTTCTTCCTCACCTGCCAGATCTACTGCCTGCTCTCGGGAATTAAAAATCGGCTCTGCAGTTTCTTTGCCTCTATCCCCTCAGTACGAGGAGCTTTTGGAGGTGGTAACTCTTGACGTCGCCAAGTTCTTTCTTTCTGTTCTTTCTGTGGTCAAGGCCACCACGTCCACGCTGTGAAGCCTGACGTTCTTTCCCAACCTTCACACTGAGGCTACAAGTGAATGCCTCGGGTGGAGCAGATGCTTGCAGGCTATCTGTCCTCTGGCACGGCATCTTCCTTGAAGGCTCTGGTGTTGCCCTCCAAGCCGCTGCGGACCACCTCAGCACTGGTGGGCAAAGGTTATAGAGCGGCAGGCTGGCACTTGCCAGAACTCAATGAAATTTGTCTCTCAGCGCCACAAAATAGACCGTCCACGCCATCGGCGTACAGACACCTGTGGTTGACCTCGTCTGAGATTAAAGAGAAAGACAGGGTCTTTCTCATGGACGCCCCGCTTGCGCCTTCTGGCCTGTTCAGTGACACCGTCAACAGTGTTGTCGACAGGAACCAGGAGGCTCATAAACAAGTGCCAGGGTTTCAGCGGTTCCTCCCTTGCCACTCTTCAGCTCGTGGTGCTGCTGGACAGGAGCAGCTAGAACAGCTAGGTCCCTAGAACAGCTAGTTTGGTCATCCTCTGCTGACTCGCTGCTTCAGGGCACCAAGCTAGCTGCTCTGGTTACACCAGGGGTCAGTCTCCAGAGACTCCCTTAGTAGACTATTTGGCAGCGTGGAAGCTTCTGCCAAATGTGTCTCAGTGTCTCTCTTACCATTACGAGAACCTCAATTGTGTACAAATAACATCAAAAGAACATTCCGAAAAAATTGTTCTGAGATTGCTGCTATCTTGTAAAAAAAAAAAAAAAAAAGGATTGTCAAAAATAACATTTTGTGATACTAAAGGCCAGTAAATGCATCTAGCATTTTATGCAGCTGCCTGCTATGAAATGGTGGGGGCTTTCGTACTTTGGACGTTTTATGTTATGGATGAATTATGTCTTAATTCATCATTTTTGTGTTTGTTCAGCATTGTGGCTGGTTTATAGATTTTATTTAACACATATTTTTGAAAATGCTTAGCCGTAGGGTCTTTTCCATTCATTTCCTATGGTCAGGCAGTTTCAACCACAGACAGCCAAGGTTTGACTTTTTTTTAAGACCACTTACACTTAGTGGGTCCAGTTTTTTTATTTTTTTGGATTTAGAGATCACAAATCTAAAAAAGTACATAAATATGCATTATACAACTATACATCTACTATTTATTTTTGAGTTATGAAATTTCTGTCATCTATTCCTAAAAAAAGAGAGATGTTTCATCACATGAGGATACGTCAAACATTTTTAAGTGGACTTGTGAATGTGTAATCGACAGGCTCGGACGCAAGGTGTTGTGGAGGAGCTGAGATGTCTTGGCCTTCTAAATGCTCTGGAGAAAGAACAGGATGTACCTGATGACCTGGTTCAGCTCTTTGGCGAGCCATGCATTAAACTGGCTGAAGGACTCAAAGCCTACATCTCCAAGGTAAAGAAATGCTGTATATTTAACAAACATGCAAGTACATCAAAAGCATGTGCTTTTAACACACAAGCCTTTACTTTAGTGATGGGAATTCAGTATGTTTATTGCATTTCTCAAGGCATTTGGACATAGAGCCCTTTAAACATGCACGTGACCAGTGGGAGACTAGCTGAAATAAACCCACTGGAAACCTTCAACACACAAAAACATTCAGCATTGATCTGTTTCTTCCTCTGGAAACTAGGTTACTTAAAGATTTCTGGTCTCTCATTAGTCATTTTTAGTCAACTATGGGTTTGCACTCAAATCAGTGAACCTTTGAACTTTATGTTATAGTTGCATATGAGTCCCTCAGTTGTCCTCAGTGTGAAAAGATGGATCTCAATATCATACAGTCATTGTTGGAAAAGGTTGAAATACACAAAAATGCAAAAAACAAAGAATTTGTGGCTTTGTTTCCAGCCAAAATATCTAAAAATTCTTAAATCAAGAAGGATTTTCTAGACGAGTAAAAATTATTGTCTTGTTTTCAGAAAAAAAGTCAAAATTAACTACATTTTTGCTTGAAACAAGCAAAATTATCTGCCAATGGGGTAAGAAAAATAATCTTGTTTTCTGTTTGAAATAAGATTTTTTTCTTACCCCATTGGCAGATTTTTTGGCTTGTTCTAAGCAAAAACTCACTTAATTTTGAGTTGTTTTTTCTGAAAACAAGAAAATATTTTTACTTGTCTACAAAATCCTTCTTGATTTAAGAATTTTTAGATACTTTGGCTGGAATCAAGACAAAAAAATCTAAGCTAGAAAAGCATTTTTTGCAGTGTGGGGAACAGCGGTCAGTTTAACTGTTCAGGACAAACATGGACTCATGAACAACTATCACTAAACAAAACAAACACCCCTTCAGATAATTCAGGTAACAACACAGAATTAAGAATCAAGGGTATGTAAAGTTTTGATCAGGGTCATTTGAATAAATGTAACTATTTTCTCTTGTGGACCATACGTTAACGTCTTTTATGTGAAATATTTTAAGTTATACAAAAACTCTTATTTTTGTATAATGATACATCCTCACCACTAGGTGTGTAAATCCAAGGAGACTGCCATATCGGCAGACTGAAGGATATAGTAAATATTTGATTTGGCCTGTTGCGCTAAAAAATGCTCCAGATAAATCAAATGTAAAATGAAGCCTATTCTTTCTCATTTGTGGCTTTAATGTTTTTGTTTCACTCTGGTGTTCCAGAAAATAGCTTGGGTTGTCTTTCTGACATGGACTTGAATGTGGAAAATGGCTTTTCCAACCATATCAGGAGGGTGCACTTCAGCAGCACCCTGTAATTTGCAGAAATTTATGTATAAACATGTCTTTTGTTTTCTGTATTTTCTCACAAAATCTTTTTTGCTCTCTTTTAGGTCACAGAAAACATAATCTCCAAACACACCTTTCAAGGTAACATGAAACCACAGGAATTCAAGTGTTTCTTCCTTTTTCGATTGAAGAAACTCTTTCTGCTGTTACCTGAACTAACCTACAGTCTCTTTTTTTATTTACTACGTCAATATTTTTAAATGACTTAAAATATATTTTCTTTTTTGCTTTGTTGATTTGTTCACCCCCTTTCTTCTTTACTGTGTTTCTCAGAAAGAGTTGCTATTCCTCCACGTACAAAAATACTCACCACTGGCAGCCCACGGCCATCAGCTCATCTTACTCTCAGAGACAGTGGACTGCAGGGTGAGTTTGCCAGCATGTTTTATGTAGTACAGAAGCCTTTACTTATGTCAGCAAAAAAAGTCCTTTGAGCTTCTACAGCTCTCTTGTCCTTCTGGAAACAATCTTAACAAACCGCTTCATTAGGAATTCAGTAACATAACAAAACATTTCTGACTTGATACAGAACTGATATCTCAAAGGAAAACAGAAACAAAATCAGTTCAACAAATGCTTTGTGATCACAAACAACTCTCAGTAGATCCCCCCGCATTCCTAAAAAGAGCCACTTGGAAGAATTATTGGGCCATGATTTGTCAAGAAAAAACGAGCTTTGCATAGTTTAGTTGAAAAAATGAAAAAAAAATTAAAGTTGAAGAACTTCACTGACATGTCGTTCCAAACGTAAGACCTTCATTCTTCTGAACACAAATTAAGATATTTTTATGAAATCCGAGAGCTTTCTGACCCTGCATAGACAGCAACATAATCAACACATTAAAGACCCAGAAAGGTTGTAAGGACATCATTAAAATAGTCCATGTGACATCAGTGGTTCAACCACTGAATGTGTCAGTTGTGTTGCTGTCAATGTCTAGATCAGAAAGCTCAAAAATACAATGTTTTGAGAAATTATTCATACCCCTCTCATTTTTTGACGTTTTTTATGTTGTTGGCTTATGTTAAACTGCTTTAAATTATTTTCCCACATCAATCTACACTCCATACACCATAACGGCAAAGCAAAAAACTTGTTTTTAACATCTTCAAATTTATTAAAAATAAAAAAAAACTTTATTGATTCCATTGCATAAGTATTCAAACCCTAATCTGGGACAGTTGAAATTTTGCTCAGGAGCATTCATATTGCTTGTAGATGTTACTACACTTCAAATGAAGTTAACCTGTCTTAACAAAAGGTCTAACAGCTAAAAACTGCATATAGAGCTCAGAAACAGGATTGCATCAAGCCATACATCTAGAGGTAAGTTCAGAACAAAGTTCTGCTGCATTGAAGGTTCACAAAGGCATGGAGTCTCTAATACCCTTAATGAATAAAGAAGTCTGAAACAATCATGACTCTTCCTAGAGCTGGCAATTTATGGACAAGGGCTTTGGTTAGATGTGTTTGGAGGTGTGGCAAGACTCAGTCCTCTCCTCAGTAAAACACACGAAAAAACACTTGGAATTTGCAAAAAAGCACCTAAAGAACTCTCAAACTATTAGAAACAAGACTCTCTTGTCTCATGAACCTCAATTCCAAGCATCATGTTTGAAGTAAACCAGGCACTGCTCTTCACTTGCAGAGTATCATCCCAAAAGTAAAGTGTGGCAGTAGCAGCCTCAAGCTGTGGAGCTGTTTTTCAGCAGCAGGGACTGAGACTTGTCAGAGTAGAAGAAAAGCTCAGTGCACCAAAATATTGAGATAGCCTAAACAAAAACCCAGTCCAGAGCATTCAGAACCTCAGACTGGGCCGAAGGTTCACCTTCCAACAGGACAATGGCCCTAAGCACACAGCAAGAGTTGCTCATAGATAACTTTGTCAATGTCACAACATGGGGTTGAACCCGATCAAACATTTCTTGACAAACCTGAAAATGCATCCGTCCCCATCCAACCTGAGCTTGAGAGGTGAAGAGTGCAAAGCTTATCACATCATAACCAAAAGACTTGAGGCTGTAAAGGTGCTTCAACTAAGTACTGAGTTAAGGGTATGAATACTTATACAATGTACTTATTTTAGTTTCTTTGATCTTTAATATATTTTCAAAGTTGAGACATTATGGTGTCAAAGCAAAAACTTTTGCAAGGCACTGTATCTTAATTTGCGTTCTGATGATGAACAAATGTCTTATAGGTCTGAAACGACATGAGGGTGAGTAATTAATGAGTGATTAATGACAGAATTTTTATTTTTAGGTGAACTGTTCTTTTAAGTAGGATTGATCAATGCTTATATACACTGAGGTGATCAAGTTTTCTTGCATCTTCTTCCTTGCTATACCAGGTACAACCTCCTTAACCCCTCAGACCGACCTTCACCAGTCTTGTCGCCATCCGGTTCGTTCCTGGGGGAACCAGAGTTTTGGTTCCCACCTGCACAACATGACCGTGTCCAACGGACGCTTGCGTATCCCTCGCACAGGCCGCTACTACCTGTACGCTCAAGTCTACTTCCGCTATCTCACCCTCTCTGTCGACGATTACCACTCAGGCTCAGTCAGCCACCAGGTGGTGCAGTGCGTCTACAAGAAGACCGCCTACGCCCGCCCTATTCAGCTCCTGAAAGGTGTGGGCACCAAATGTTGGTCTCCAGACAGCGAGAACGCCCTTCACTCTATTTACCAAGGGGGCCTGTTTGAACTTCGTGCGGGCGATGAGATCTTCATCTCCGTGTCTTCTCCCACAGCTGTGTATGCAGAAGACTCCTCCAGCTACTTCGGGGCCTTCCTGTTTGACCTCTGAGGAACGCAGTTGGGGCTTGTGGTCTCACTCTAAGGGAAAGGAAATTGTTCCTGTCGGAAACCCCATGTGGGAACCGTGAAGCACAAATAGTTTACCGTCTGATGGGTTCGAAAGACCAAACCACTCGGAAAACCAGTTCGTTATTGTGGTCTGAAGACTTAGCTGAATTTTAAGATTCAGTAGAGTGATAAACTCTGGACTCGCCTCTGAATGGGCAGATCGTGCGCATATCCGTAATGGCTTTGCGAAGACGTTTTTTGCAAAGAAGGAAAAGCTGAAAATGAGGATTATGACCATCACTATTTAAAGGATTAGTTCACCCAAAAATGAAAATTCTGTCATTAATTACTCACCCTCATGTTGTTCCAAACCTGTAAGACCCTTGATCGTCTTTGGAACACAAATTAAGGTATTTCTGAGGAAATCCGAAAGCTCTCTGACCCTCGTTCACAGGAAGGGTCCTACCAAGTTCAAGGTCCAGAGAAGGTACCAAGAACATTGGCAAAACAGTCCATGTGACATCAGTGGTTCAACCTTAATTTTATAAAGCTATGAGAACACTTTTTGCGCGTAACCAAAAAATAACTTAATTCAATAATTCTTCTCCTTTTCGGACCTTGATTGGGTAGGACCCTTGCCATCTATGGAGTGCAAAGCTCTCGGATTTCATCAAAAATATCTCAATTTGTGTTTTAAAGATGAACAGAAGTCTTACAGGTTTGGAACGACATAAGGGTGAGTAATTAATGACAGAATTTTCATTTTTATTGCTTTAACCACATGAAAAGCCTAAATATCTTGTTCAAATTAAGACTTTTACTTTCAACAAATGCACAGAACATGGTGCAAGCTGCTACTTGTGCACACAAACCATGCCATCTTTTTTTTTTTTTTAATGTTATACTGTTTATGCTGTTCATTCTTTTCTAAAGAGACGGTCTGGGGCAGTGTGAGCAATCATGGACCAGAAGTCTCCAGCTAATTAAAGGAAATTGTTTTGTGGGAAAGCGCTATGCCACACATACAGCTTTATGAGTCAAACCTATGTCATTCGCTGATGTCTGAAGTCCAATAGTTTAGAGCCAAAAACAGGATAAGATGACGAGTAAGACTCCGCATGACTCAAATTTGACCCAGATTTATCAAAACAATCCGAAGTTAAACTAACATTTTTCAGAGAATAGTTTTTCCCCCTGAAGCTTCTAATTTATGTCCCTGGAGCACAAAACCACAAAAAAGTAGCATGGATATATTTGTAGCAATAGCCAAAAATACATTGCACTGCTGAAAATTATCGAACCATTATGATATTAAGTAAAGCTCATGATCCACGAAGATATTTTGTAAATTTCCTACCGCAAATATTTCAAAACGTAATATGCATTGCTAAGAACTTCATTTGGACAACTTTAAAGGTGATTTTCTCAATATTTTTGATTGCTTTTGCACCCTCAGAATACAGATTTTCAAATAGTTGTATATTGTCCTATCCTAACAAACCATACATCAATGGAAAGCTTTATTCAGCATTCAGATGATGTATAAATCCCAATTTCCTAAAATGTACCCTTATGTTTTGTGGTCCAAGTTGTTCCACATTTAAATATCCAGGAAAGACAGACAACATGAGGAACAACATTCATCACCAAATATCGTGATCCACACCAAAAAGAAACACTGAACAGCATGTTACATGTTATTATATTTCATGTAGTGCTTACAAATAAATTACAATGATAATGTGACATTCATATTTAACACTAATGGAAGATGCTGACATAAAAAAAAAAAACAGTTTACACAATTTAAATTATAATGAAAGTATAAAAATACCCAACAATGATTGCGCACAACCATTACATATTTTCTCAACAATAATTAGTACACAATGCTCTAATAAAGTGGCCCTTTATTTATCAAAATGAGTGGCATTTTGATAAAAAATGGAAATACTCTGAAAGTTAGCTAAGGACTGGGAATCAACCAAGCTAATGTGCCACTGGAGGAGTTTTAAGTATTTTCTTTATTTAGTTGTTAGCATTCACTCTGTGTCCCACTGTGAGATTCATAAACATAGTATGGTGTGATATGCTAGCAGAGAAATGCAAATTATTTTAAAGAGGTCGAGCCAGACAGGCTTTAAATATTAAAATGGAAACATCTGGGTTGATGCGTATAATAAAATGACAATTCAGATGACTACATATTGCATGCTCAGGTTACATTTGGACATGCATGTGATAGGAATATAAATGATACAGGCAATGCATACAAGCAGCATTTGGTAATTGAGAAAACTTGCGTACCTTTCAGTCAAGCTTCAGGAAATGTTCATTATATGATGATTAGAGATTGTAATATGAGAAGGTATTTAGAATTAACAGAATAATGTAATGCCATTTTGCATCGATTGCACGTACATGCGTCCAAAAATAATGCCAACCTAACTTGCATAGGGAAATGCTACATAATGTGTGGTTTTAACAGCGGTATTACAACATTTAATAACCACATATACAACTGATCAAAGGTTTCGGGTTAAGTACGTTTTTTTTTTTTTTTTTTTTTTTTTAAGAAATTAATACTTCTATTTAGCAAGGATGCAATAAATTGATCAAAAGTTACATTAAAAACATTATCTTAGTATATTTATTAGTATAGATTTACAAATAAATGCAGCCTTGGTGAGCATAAGAGACTTGTTTTAAAAACATTTAAAAAAGCTACTGACCCCAAACTTTTGAATAAAGTCTAAATGTTTAGAGAATAAAGTCAAAATTACGAGAATAAAGTTGAAATAAATTATGAATAAAGTCGAAAATTTTCAGTCAAAATTACAAGAATAAAGTTAAAATGTTTTGAGAATAAAGTCTAAATTTCGAGAATAAAGTCAATATTTTGAGTATAAAATCAAATTATGAGAATGAAGTCAAAATGTTTTGAGAATAGTCTAAATTTCAAGAAGAAAGTCAATATTTTGAGTATAAAATCGAAATTATTAGAATAAAGTCTAAATTTCAAGAATAAAGTCAAAATTATGAGAAGTGAAAAATGTTTTGAAAACAAGGTCTAAATTTCAAGAATAAATTCGTAATATTTTGAGAAAAAAGTAGAAATTTTGAGAATAAAGTTGAAATTACGAGAAAAGTAAAAATGTTTGAGTCTAAATTTCAAGAATAAAGTCTAAATATTTTGAGAAATTATGCGAATAAAGTAAAAATTGAGAATAAAGTCTAAATGTTTTGAGAATAAAGCCTAAATTTCGAGAATGAAGTCAAAATATTTTGAGAATAAAGTCAAAATTATGAGAAGTTAAAAATGTTTCGAAAACAAAGTCTAAATTTCAAGAATAAATTCGTAATATTTTGAGAAAAAAAGTAGAAATTTTGAGAATAAAGTCGACATTAAGAGAACAAAGTTAAAATGTTTAGAGAACAGTCTAAATTTCAAGAATAAAGTCAAAATATTTTGAGAAATTATGCGAATAAAGTAAAAATTGAGAATAAAGTCTAAATGTTTTAAGAATAAATCCTAAATTTCGAGAATAAAATCAAAATATTTTGAGAATAAAGTCAAAATTATTAGAAGTTAAAAATGTTCTGAAAACAAAGTTCAAATTTCAAGAATAAAGTCAAAATATTTTGAGAAAAAATTATGTGAAAAGTCAAAATTGAGAATTAAGTCAAAATATTTTGAGAATAAAGTCGAAATTTCAAAAATATATTGGAAATTGATGAAATTAGTTGAAATGTTTTAAAAATAAAGTTGAAATATTTTGAGAATAAAGTCGATGTTTAGAAAATAAAGCTAAATTTAAAAAATAAAGTACATTTTTTGAGAATAAAGTTGAAACGTTTTAAGAATAGTCTAAATTTCAATTAAGTCCAAATATTTTGAGAATAAAGTCGAAATGTTTTGAGAAAAGTCAATATTTTGAAAATAAAGTTAAATATCAAAAATAAAGTCAATATTTTGAGAATAAAGTGTAATATTATTTCACAATATTAGTGTCTTGCTATGTTTTTGATCAAATAAATGCAGCCTTGGTGAGCATAAGAGACTTATTTCAAAAACAAAAAAAATTTACTAACCCCAAAGCTTTGAACGGTAGTATAAAAATGAAGTTGTAATTTGAATCATGACTGATTACAAAGTCTTGAAATGTGTTACAGTCTTGAAAGATGAAATTAGCACACTGTAAAACCCGCAGACTCATAAAGCATACAAAAACTAAAGTATAACATTCGTCCCGAGAGCGTTTAGATGCTGGAATACTTGCAGGTGCTCATTTAAACAGAGCACAAATCAAAAAAAGACTAGAAATGTATATGAATGTGTAAACAACAAATAATGGATTCAACTTAAGATTAACATCCATTCCGTAGTGGAAGGCAGGAGAACTCTAGGGAAATATGCAATGCACATCTGTTACCGATTGCTTGTGACTTCCTCTGGACATACACAAGAATGTCTCTTAAAATCTGAAAGCTGAGAACATGTTTTGGGTTTGAGTAATAAGAACCAACAGAGGCCGGTTAGAAGAGTGACTATATTTAGATTTATGCTACAAAGTGTTATGCTTGTGATATGTTTTGATGCATTGATATGTTATGATAGGTTGACTACCTGCAAACACCAACACTTTTGCACTCAATCCCACCTTTAAGCTAGTTGCCAGAGTGCATAGAACGCTGCTGAAGGTCCTCCATCCTGCAGTTGTAGCGCCTGCGCTGAAGAGGCTCTACAAATGGATTCACAGTGTGAATGGATGCTAACCCAGTACTGACAGTTCTGTAGTGCAAATCATTTGGCCAGACTGGTGTTTTCTGCCCAGTGGGTGGTTTCAAACTGACTGTCAGTTTGGCACTCTTCAGTTGAAGAGAATAGAGTCAGGGTCTCGGTTGGCCATCTGGGCCATATGTTTTAGAATGTCCTTTTTGGTGATGATGCCTAGTAAACGCCTATAAAAAAAACAGGAATGAGAGAAATTATATTGAGCTTACGCAAGCATGTGATGTGCACGATGGTGTTTTAGTGCCTGGCAAAAATTGCAACATTAAAGTTGTAATATTTTAAGAATAACGTTGAAATATTTTTACTTTATTCTCTGAATATTATGACTTTAATCTCATAATTCTGGGACTTCTTTTATTATTTAACTTGGCACTAAAACGCCATCATACACAGAATTGAGAATAAAGTTTGTAACATTTCGACTTAAGCCCCTAATAAATAAATATTTTATTCTGGAAACATTTTGACTTTATTCTTGTAATATCGACTTTCAAAACGTTTCGAGAATAAAAGTGTTTTGAGAATTAAGTCGAAATGTTTCGAAAATAAAGTCAAAATGTTTTAGGAATAAAGTCACAGTGTTTCTAGGATAAAGCCAAAATTTTGAGAATAAAGTCAAAATATTTCAACAATAAAGTCAAAATTATGAGAATAAAGTTGAAATATTTAGAGAGCAAAGTCAAAATATTCATAGAATAAAGTTGAATTTTTTTCAAAAATAAAGTTGAAATTTTTTGAGAATAAAGTCAAAGTGTTTAAAGAATAAATTTGAAATTGAGAATAAAGTTGAAATTTTGAGGAAGTTGAAATTTTGAGAGTAAAGTCGAAATTACGAAAATAAAGTAGAAATGAGAATAAAGTAGAAAATTTGAGAATAAAGTCGAAATTACAAGAATAAAGTTGAAATTTTGAGAATAAAGTTGAAATTGAGAATAAAGTAGGAATATTTAGAGAATAAAGTCGAAATGTTTCGAGAATAAAGTCGAAATTTTGAGAATAAAGTCGAAGTGTTTCAAGAATAAAATTGAAATTATGAGCATAAAGACAAAATAATGAGAATAAAGACAAAATATTTAAAGAACAAAGTCAAAATATTTCGAGAAGTCAAAATATTGAGAAGTTTACATTTTTCGAGAATTAAGTCTAAATGTTTTGAGAACAAAGTCGAAATGTTCAGAGAATAAAGTCAAAATGTTTAGAGAATAAAATCGAAGTGTTTCAAGAATAAAGTCTAAATTACGAGAATAAAGACAAAATTATGAGAATAAAGTTAAAATATTTAGAGAATAAAGACAAAATTCTGAGAATAAATTTGATGTGTTTCAAAACTAAAGTCTAAATTACGAGAATAAAGACAAAATATTTAGAGAATAAAGAAAATATTTAGAGAATAAAGTCAAAATATTTAGAGAATAAAGAAAATATTTAGAGAATAAAGTCAAAATTCTGAGAATAAAATCGAAGTGTTTCAAGAATAAAGTCTAAATTACGAGAATAAAGACAAAATTATGAGAATAAAGTCTAAATTACGAGAATAAAGACAAAATATTTAGAGAATAAAGACAAAATTATGAGAATAAAGTCAAAATATTTAGAGAATAAAGTCAAAATTCTGAGAATAAAGTCGAAGTGTTCCAAAAATAAAGTCTAAATCACGAGAATAAAGACAAAATTATGAGAATAAAGTTAAAATATTTCGAGAATAAAGTCAAAATTATGAGAATAAAGTCGAAGTGTTTCAAGAATAAAATTAAAATTACGAGCATAAAGACAAAATTATGAGAATAAAGTCTAAATTACGAGAATAAAGACAAAATATTTAGAGAATAAAGAAAATATTTAGAGAATAAAGAAAATATTTAGAGAATAAAGTCAAAATTCTGAGAATAAAATCGAAGTGTTTCAAGAATAAAGTCTAAATTACGAGAATAAAGACAAAATTATGACAATAAAGAAAATATTTAGAGAATAAAGAAAATATTTAGAGAATAAAATTGAAGTGTTTCAAGAATAAAGTCTAAATTACGAGAATAAAGACAATTCTGAGAATAAAGTTAAAATATTTCGAGAATAAAGTCAAAATTCTGAGAAAAAAGTCGAAGTGTTTCAAGAATAAAGTTAAAATTACGAGCATAAAGACAAAATATTTAGAGAATAAAGAAAATATTTAGAGAATTAAGACTAAATATTTAGAGAATAAAGTCAAAATATTTAGAGAATAATGATGAAGTGTTACAAGAATAAAGTCGAAATTACGAGAAAAAAAAGTTTAAATATTTAGAGAATGAAGTCGAAATATTCACATTATTATATATTATATATTAAATATTGTTTGTATTTCACTATAAAATTGACAGATTTTAAAAGCTGAGATTTGGGAATATCTCCCAGTGCTCCCAATCCACTCCATCTGTATGCGCAATAGGCTAGAATATACTCTCAGATTATTATAACTTTAATCTCATAATTGCTACGAATTAATTCTCGTAATTTTAACTTTATAGTCGAAACAATTCCACTTTATTCTCGAAATATTATGAATTTATTCTCGTAATCTTAGATATTTTTTTTTTTTACGTGGCACTAAAACGCCATTGTATGATGTGTAATATTTCTGGCACAGTGAATAATATTAGTTGAGAACTTTAAAACTGACAGGCTAAGCACACTAAGATTTTACCCGTTGTGAGTGACAAGACACTGGCGCAGGCCCAGCTTGCGGAAGATGTCCACCACGATGTCCATGGCAGTGTGGTCAGTAACTGTAAATGGGCTGAGATCCATGATACCACGAAGCTTCAAAGGAGGAGGGCTGCTGGGTGGCTGTGGAGGTGTGTATTCAGTGAAAAAGATTCGTGAGGCACTAACCACACCTTCCTGACGCTGGCGAGCATTTTCTGCAAGAGAAAAACAGAGAATAATAAGCTTTCTTATGACTATCCTACAGTATAAAACATTAAAAATCTTACTGTTCAAAAACTTTTGACTGGTAGTGTAATTGTAACATTATCATTATAAAAACTTAATTGAGTGTAATTTAAGTGTTTGTATACAAATCATTTTAACCTTCAATAGCTTATTAGTTATTGAATATATTACTTAGTAATGTAGTACCAATTGACTCATGTATATTTTACAGCATTGGCTGAGTGATTTTTTCCCCCTGAGAAAATCTGGCATGTGCTGTACTGTACCTAATACATATCCAAAATAATCGAAATCGAATCACAAGCTTGTGAATCTGAATCGATTTGTGAAATTGGTGTCAAAGCCCTAAAGAGAGATGCACATAAAAAGTCCACCTAGAATTATAATCTCTTACCAATAGAGATGACCAGATCCCTGCGCTGCACAAAGCCCACAAGTCTCTGTGACTCGTGTGAGACCACCACAGGGAAACCGCTGTATGACGTTTCAGCAATGAGCGACTCCACTTCCTCCACGCTCATGCCATCTTGTGTGATCACGGAGAGCGGTGGGTCACTACGACGGGGTCGCATCACGTCCATGGCTAGCGTCTTGTGGCTGAACTCCTCCTTAGGCTCCAGGAAGGGGTAACCGTTGAGACGGATGTGAGCCTCATAAATACCTTCTCGACCCAGAGCATCTGCTACCCATTTACTAGTCATTGTGGCAGCCATGAGAGGCACAATGTATTCCAGGCCGCCCGTTAACTCAAACATAATGACCACCAGAGAGACTGTCATACGAGTTACACCGCCTATGGAAGAAAGACAGGACTGGATAAAAGTACCTAGATAAGCCACAAATAGCACATTTTTAAGAGAAGACTGTTTGAATGGACTCTTACCCAGACAGGCGGTAGCTCCCACCATAGCATAGAGGCCTGGGGTGATGCAGTCTGCTCCAGGTGAGCACCAGCCTCTAAAGATTACCCAGTCATGGTGGTAATATGCCAGCTGCTCCATACCCACACCAAGCAGCCTGCCTGCAATCGCTCCCACAGCCATACTGGGGATGAAGAGGCCAGAGGGAACCTGGAAAACAGGATACAACAGTATAGAAAATGTCCTATGAGAACAGTAAAAAGAAATTAAACACTGATAAAGAAATTGTGTCAAGAACTTCTAAAATAGAGAGAGGAATGGAAGAAAGTAAAACAGGATAGATGTAAGAAAGGATGGATGGATGGATGGATGGATGAATGAATAAATGAAGGAAGAATGATGCATGAAGAAAGTAAGGTAGAATGGAAAAAAGAACAGAAATAAAGAAATAGTTGGATGAAAAGAAGATAAAAGATGGGACAAAAGATGGATGGATGAATAATTGAATAAAAGAGAATGACTGGAAGGAAGAAATGGATGGATGGATGGATGGATGGATGGAAGGAAAGAAGGAAGAATGAAAAAACGAAAGACAGAAAGGAATGCATGAATGGTGGAAATTTTATTTGTCAATAAAGGCGAGTAGAGTTAAAAGATGGATGGAAGAAAAGATAGCATGAGTGGATGGATGGATGGAAGAAAGGAACAAAATTAATGAGATAGAAATGGAAGAAAGGATGGATGGGAAAAGGAATATATGATAGATGGCTGGAGGGATGAATGGACGGAATCAAGTAAGATAGAAAGGATGAATGAATGATTGGACGGCTTTATGAATGGAAAGAAGAATAAATAAAGGAAGAGGAGGATGAACAGATGAATACATGTAAGAAAGGAAGGATGATCATGTAAGAAAGATAGATGAATTGCTGGAAGACAAAAAAGGAAGGAAGGATAAGTGGATAGGGGAAAGAAAGAAAGATGGGTGGATGGAGAAAAAGAATAGATGGACGAAAAAAGGAATATATGATGGATGGGTGGAGGGATGAATGGATTGCTTCATGGATGGAAAGAAGGATGGAGGTATTGATAGATAAAGGAAGGGGGCGATAGATAAACAAGTGTATGAAAGAAAGAAAGGAAAGATGGGTGGATGGATAAGAAAAAAGGATTATATGATGGATGGATGGAGGGATAAATGATGGAATAAAGTAAGACAGAATGGATTAATGGCTTTATGGATGAAAAGAAGGATGAATGTATGTATGGATAGATGAAAGAAAGGGAGAATGGGTGGATAAAAAAAATCGAAGAAAGAAAGGAAGGATGGATGGAAAAGGAATTTATGATAAATCAATGGGTGGAGGGATCATAATAAGAAAGAATGGATGAATGGATCGATGGCTTTATGGATGGAAAGAAGGATGTAAGAATGGATGAATGAATGAATGAAGGGACAAAGAAATGCTACATTTGGAAATTTTATTTGACAATAAAAGTGAGTTGAGTTGAAAGATGGATGGATGGAAGAAAAGATAGCATGACTGGATGGATGGAGGAAAGGAACATCAAATGAATGAAAAGATAGAAATGCATTAATGAATAGAAAGAAATGTATGAATGGTAGAAATTTTGTTTAGCAATAGAAGTGAGTTGAGTTGAGTTGAAAGATGGAGGGAAGAAAAGATAAAATGGATGGATGAGTGGAAGAAAGGAACATAAAATTAATGGATACAAAGATATATGGAAGAAAGGATAGGAGGATTGATAGAAAAAGGAATATATTATAGATGGATGGGTAGAAGGATGAATAGATGGAAAAAAGAAACATGATAGATGGGTGGAGGAATGAATGGATGGGATAAAGTAAGATAGAATGGATCAATGACTTTATGGATGGAAAGAAGGATGGAAGTATGGATAGATGAAAGAAGGGAAGGATGGACAGATGAAGGAAGGGGAGGATGGATGGATAAACAAATGTAAGAAAGAAAAAAGAAAAGAAGGATGGATGGATGATGTAAAAAAGGATGGATGGATTTATAAAACAGAAAAGAAGGAAGGATGAGTGGATAGAGGAAAGAGAGACTAGATCAGAGGTCTCAAACTCAATTCCTGGAGGGCCGCAGCTCTGCAGAGTTTCGCTCTTATCAACTCCAACTCAACACCTGCTTGAAAGTAATCCTGAAGACATTGATTAGCTGGATCAGGTGTGTTTGATTAGGGTTGGAGCTAAACTGTGCAGAGCTGTGGCCCTCCAGAAATTGAGTTTGAGACCAGTGGACTAGATGGATGGATAGACGGATGGTTGGTTGGATGGATGAAAAGAAAGATGGTAATATGGGGCTTTGACCCTGTACCTTCATGCCGAAGGTCACCACTGTGATGAGCATCTTGAAGACCAGGGCCAATGAGAGCTGCCACATGGCGGTGTAGACATCATGTCCTGCTGGCCTGTCAGGCAAAGAATCACTGCTGCTCTTGGTGACGCTCACATTGGCATAGTTACACAGCTGCGAGGAATCCAGCAGACCACAATCGTTGAACAGCTCAGAGATCAGCTCGCTGGTGCTCATCCGTGTGTAGCTGTTGGGGAACGCCAGCAGAGCCGTGACCGCCGTAACAACCAGTACCTCCAAAACAGGGTAGTGACCCAGCCTTGTAGTCTTACGCCGGCGACACCACGCAATGTTTGCACGGATGAAGAATGCTCCCCAGATTCCCCCGAAAATACCCAACAGGACAAAGGGTATGAGTTCCAGCAAATGCCAAGGAGAGTGGAACTCTACGTAGAAGAGCACCAGCCTGCTGTTACCAAACGGGTTGATGGACCGAAGAGTAAACGCTGCCACCAATGCAGCAAAGAAAGAGCGCCACAGCGTCTTCAGAGGGAAATAATAACTGACCTACAGGATGAAGTCAAAGTGATTTTAGTTATTAAAATGACTAGATAATGTAAAGAGTAGGCAAACATACAGTTGAGGTTCAAAAGTTTACATACACCTTGCAGAATCTGCAAAATAATTATTTTACCAAAATAAGGGGGGGGAAATCATACAAAATGCATGCTATTTTTTTATTTAGTTCTGACCTGAACACAATATTTCACATAAAAGATGTTTACATATAGTACAAAAGAGAAAATAATAGCAGAATTTATAAAAATGACCCCGTTCAAAAGTTTACATATGCTTGATTCTTAATACAGTGTTGTTACTGTTTTTTTTAGAGATGGTTTTATAGAGTCCCTTGTTTGCACTGAACAGTTAAACTGCCTGCTGTTCCTCAGGGAAATAATTCAGGTCCCCAAAAATATTTTGTTTTTCAGCATTTTTGTGTATTTGAACCCTTTTCCAACAAAGACTGTATGATTTTGAAATCCATCTTTTCTCATACTAGCTGATGCTCCAAATGGAAAAATGATGCATTAAGAGCCAACAGCGGGCAGTTTAACTATTCAGGACAAACAAGGGACTCATTAACAACCATCACTAAATAAAAAAACACAGATGTGGATCATTCAGGTAAGAACACAGTATTAAAGGTCCCATATTGTACACATTTCTGGAGGTTTATTTTAGTTGTTGATGTCCTTAAGAATATATATTTGCGGTAAAAGTGCCCAAATCCATCTCAATATATTTTTACAGCTCCTTTTTTAGGAGCTCTGTCAAGAACAGGTCGATTTTGGCCCATCTAATTAATATTCATGAGCCTCTCTTATGATTGGCCTGTTGTTTTCTGAGGGACGCATAGCCAGGCCAACCACAAGTAACTACGGTCATGTATGCTGTAGCCTAGCCTGCTGATACTCAACAGGATATTTCAGAACGATTACTAATGTTTTTTTCTTTTTCAAACACCGAATGCAGAAGATACGTAACTTTTGCTTTAGTAAAGCCCTTTTCACAATGCGTGCTGATTCCGGAAAATTACGGGAATGAGCGCTATGTGCAAAAGCCAGAACCAAATGCCATAAAGGCAGTGTTGTAGTGATGATGCACATTAACCTGCGACTCTTCACGACGGAAAAAATACGTGCAAATTGGAATGAAGAAGCGATCAGGGAGCTCCTCACTATCAGCGCTGAAGCACAGATCGTTTATCAAGTTAGTTTAAGTTTAGTGAAATGTATGCGTCGCATTACATCTCACATCCAAACGTCACATGTCTTTATGGGTTGTGTGTAAAGCACGCACAGATTCCAGAAAACAACCGTGAATTAACCAAATTAAACAATTACGGAACAAATCATGGGACACATTATCCGTGTATTTTCCGGAATGGCTGTGTGGAAGAGGCTGAAGTTGACGTGCCACTGGTCTTTTATATTAACGTTGTTTAGAAGCCTGTGCAATGATGTAGTTTCCTGACATCCAACGACTGAACAGCGTTTTCTCGACTTGTTTTTGTGTTGTTGTTGCTTAGCAATAAAATGGATGCAATGTTCTCTGGGGGTTTGACAAAAGGATGGTGGGACGGTGGTTGGTGCTCGGGGTGGTGACTGAAGGCGGTGACTGAGTAGATCGGACGTCACATTTTTCCGGAAGTCACAGCGGCTCGTGAAAAGGAACAGCTACTTTAAGCAGGCTGTGTGCAGTTTACTGTGGATTGACTGTTTTGAAACTTATATGGTAGTTACGTAGCCCCTAGACCTTGGTTATCATGAAAAAAGCCAGGAAATTAGATTTTTTGATTTTGACAATTTGGGACCTTTAAGAATCAAGTGTATGTAAACTTTTGAACAGGGTCATTTTTATAAATTCAACTATTATTTTCTCTTGTAGACTATGTAAACATATGTGAAATATCTTATTCAGGTCAGTACTAAATAAAAAAAATACCATGCATTTTGTATGATCCCTTTTATTGTGGTAAAATAATTAACATTTTGCAGATTCTGCCAGATGTATGTAATCTTTTGACCTCAAATGTAAGTAATGTATGTTTAAGAGCATTCTTGCCTCTTCCAGACTGAACAGAACT
Source organism: Garra rufa (assembly GCF_049309525.1). Lineage (NCBI taxonomy): Eukaryota > Metazoa > Chordata > Actinopteri > Cypriniformes > Cyprinidae > Garra > Garra rufa. The sequence goes on from NC_133377.1 coordinate 34,704,099, forward strand.
CCACCAATTGGTGCACCAAAAGCTACTGACACACCAACAGCTGCGGCGGCAGACAACACCTAATCAACATACAAACAGAAGAAAGACAGAACTGAAACAACAGACCAAGCTTATCACACAAAAGGCTTGGATCAACAAATGTTAAAAAAAAAACAAAAAAAAACCATGATCTTATGTTTGGTCTCGTCTGCATGATGTCAATAAAAAACACTCTCCCAATGAGTAGGTTTTAAACATAAAACCACAAAAACAGGCTTGTCCTTAAGGAAAGCCGCAAAAATGTAACAATAAACGCTGCTGTATTTTTAGAAAGAGAGAGAGAGATGGGAGATAGAATTTAGTGCCTTGCTCCTTGCTCTTTTATATTCACCAAGGCTACATTTATTGAAAAAAACAAACAAACAGGAAAAACAGCAATAACATGAATATTATTATGATTTAAAGGGATAGTTCACCCTAAAATGAAAATTCTGTCATTAATGACTCACCCTCACGTCGTTCCAAACCTGTAAGACCTTCGTTCATCTTTAAAACAGAAATTAAGATATTTTGATGAAATCTGTGAGCTTTCTGAACCTGCATAGATAGTAACTCAACTGATGTTCAAGGTCCAGAAAAGTAGTACTCTTGTAATTGACACAGAAGAAAAGAAACTGTTGAATAAAGTCGTTGTTTTAGTTTTTTTTGCGCAGAAAATTATTCTCGGTGCTTTATAAAATTAAGGTTGAACCACTGATGTCACTTTATCGATGTCTTCTTTACTATCTTTCTGGGCCTTGAACGTGTTGCTGTCTACGCAGGGTTAGAAAGCTCTCAGATTTCATAAGAAATATCTTAATATGTGTTCCGAAGATGAACGAAGCTTACAGGTTTGGAATGACATGAGTTTGAGTAACTAATGACAAAAAAAGTTAATTTTTGGGTGAACTCCTTTAAATTAACTAAAATAATTTACTTATCATACCTCTCGTCTCTTTGCCTCATTCCTGCGGTACTTGGTGAACAGGTGGCACAAGATGTTGGCACAACAACAGGCCACATGGACCAGAGGCCCTTCTTTGCCCAGACTGAGTCCAGATGACACAGCCAGCACCAGGGTAATAGTTTTAATCATAAGAGTCCATTTACCCAGGTAGCCCCTGATGATAAACCCACTCAGGATGGTCTTGATCTAGAATGTCAAACAGGAATTGGGACATCTTAACATGTGTGTCAAAGCCTAGATTAAATATTATACTAGCAATAAAATTATTTTGCTTACCTCAGGTATTCCTGAGCCACAGGCATACGGGGCAAAGGCCCTGACTAAAGACACAGCCAGGAAGGAAAAAAGCAGTGCCCAGCACACATACATCAGGTAATTCATGATGTAGGCGAAAGGACCGTCATTAGTACCGACAATGAGCTCTGCCCAGCTTTTCCAGTTGGGGCATTTGTCTCTCTCCTGGAAGGTTGTCTCGTTGGAGTTCCAGCAGCAGTGCTCATGATTAAACCAGAAGCCATTCAAACACACTCCTTCCTTCAGATCTGTCATCCAATGGGCAGAGATGTCAATGCCACCAGCCAGGGCACCTGAAAATCATGGAGAAGCCAATGATATTTCATAGGAAATTCTAAGATCTTTTTAACTTGGTTCTTTATAATCACTATTCATGATACTCATGCTTTAAAGGAGAAGTTCTCTTTCAGAACAAAAATTTACAGGTAATTTACTCGTAACTTAAATTATGTTTTTTTGAGGTAAACATTTCAGGATTTCTCTTTATATAGTGGACTTCTATGGTGCCTGTGTGTTTAAACTTTCAAATGCAGTTTCAAAGGGCTCTACACGATCCCAGCCGAGGAATAAGGGTCTTCTCTGCCAAAACGATTGGTTGTTTTCAAAAACAATTTGACAATTTATATACTTTCAACTTATAACTTCAAATGCTCTGTGTGTACTCTGTGTATTCCGGTTCAAGAAAGTTAGGGTATGTTGAAAAAACAACCTATAGAATCTACTCAGTAAAATGAAGGTAACAATTTGCACTCAGTTTGTTTGGGTAGATTATATATGAGTAAAGAATACCTACATTTAACATCTATGACAAACTAAAAAATGTAGTTAAAGTCAGCAAAAAGCCCACTGTTAAATGAACTCTTCCGGGAGTTTATTCGAGTCCATACTTTAATAGTGTTAAAATGAACACTGAAGAATTGCTAAAGTTAATAAGGTAATTACGTGATTCATTGAGTGATGATTGACCATTATTGAAGACACCTAATGTTAATAAGCAGAATCACCAAAAAGAGAAAATCTAATTGTTCAAGTCACCATTATAGTGGTCAGTGTTTGCATTAGTTGAGCTTTTTAAAGGTTGTATCAGCGATTTCTAGCCTAAAACATAAAGTGTCAATTTCAGCTGACCTTTCTTCACGATCCGCTCGCTGCCTGCCCCATAAATTGTCTGTGAAAAAACCGTGTCTCTCTGGTCAGCCTAGGGTCCGAGATATGCCAAAAAAACAATCGGCACTACCAACCTTGTGGACTTTCGCTCCGCCTCCCTCACATCCCAGCACCAGTAGGAAAGTCCACAACACCAAACCCCTGACGCTGATTGGTTGGAACACTGTTTGTTTATTTGTGGAAAGGTTGGTAGTGCCGATTGTTTTTTTGGCATATCTCGGACCCTAGGCTGACCAGAGAGGCGCGGTTTTTTCACAGACAATTTATGGGGCAGGCAGCGAGCGGATCGTGAAGAAAGGTCAGCTGAAATTGACACTTTATGTTTTAGACTAGAAATCGCTGATACAACCTTTAATATTAGATTTAGTTTGGATGTTGTAATTGAGTTATAACAGCCAGACAAACCAGAGGAAAGGTGATTATGTGGTGTTAATTATTCTTTGACGTAATCATTATTTAGTGACCTGAATAACTGAGTTAGGTTTTCTTTATTGATTATGTCAACCCTGTGAACAATATAACATTTTGCATTATCAGTATAATCAGATGTTTTTAAGTAAAAAAAACAAAAACTTTAGTTTAGACACACAGACATCAAAAAACAGCGTGAGAATCACAACAGTGACCATCAAAAACGTATGTTGTAGCCATTCAAAATTCATCCATGACTCTCATCATGCATTGCAGCATGAATAAATTATGACCTGAATTGTCTTTGTAATTTATTTTAATTTTTACTGTTTTATCTGACTTTTTAGATGATTTTCCATGATTTTTAGAGTTGATCTGTTTTTGAATATGCTGTTTGTCACCATTATTGACATTAATATGCTGATTCCTGACTGTCTGTGTGTGCCTAAAAGAATAACTTTTGAAAGTCTTTTGATCAGAGGAGCTTGTAAGAAATCCATTCAAAAATGTATAGATAATACAGGCTTTTTTGCTGTGAAACCACAAGGCAGTTGTAATCAATAAATGGAATGTAACTCAGAGACTAGACTCTAAATGTTTTCAGTGGCTCAAATTATGTTTAATCACCACCGGATGATTTTGGCTCTTTTGCTTATCAGGCTGTTTTAAGTTCCAGCAGCTAAACAAAAATGTATACTAAAAAATTAAGGGTCAAGAGCCCAACTAATGCAAACACTGACCACTATAATGGTGACGTAAAAAATTTGATTTCTCCTTTAGGTGATTCTGCTTATTAACATCAGGTGTCTTCAATAATAGTCAACCATCACCCATTGAATCGCTTTATTACCTCATTAACTTTAACAATGCTTCAGTGTTCATTTTAACACTCTCGAGTATGGGCTCAAATTAACTCCAGAAGAGTTCATTTAACACTGGGCTTTTAGCTGTGTAGACGTTACCTACATTTTTAGTTTGTCATAGCAGTTAAATTTAGGTATTCTTTACTCAAAAGTATACCATAGAATTTACCCAAACAAACTGAGTGCAAATTGTGATGTTACACAGTACACACAGAGCTAGACAAGATGAGCATTTGAGGTTAAAAAGTATATAAATTGCTTTTTTTTTAGAAAATAACCAATCACTTTGCTAGATAAGACCCTTCTTCTTCATCTGGGATTGTTAAGAGCCCTTTGAAGCTACATTTGAAAGTTCAAAATCGCAGGCACTATAGAAGTCCACTATATGGAGAGAAATCCTGACGTGTTTTCCTCAAAAAACAATTTCATTACGACTGAAGAAAGAAAGACATGATCTTGGATGACAAGGGGGTGTGTAAATTATTTGTACATTTTTGTTCTGGAAGTGAACTTCTCCTTCAATGCTATAGAAACAAACCAACCTGACATCAGTCCCACAAGCAGCATGAGAAGCCAGCCAGAGAAGGCATCACTGATACTCTTCATCAGAGCCCAGGCTGACTCTTTACTTTTGGTAGCAATCTAACATGAAAGATCACAAAGCTGAAGTGAATTTTACCACATGCATGATTCATTTCTTTCTGAGAATAGAAGATGTTTAAAACTCAACAAGATTAAATCTTATCACCTCTCGGTGACGATCTCTGTCTTTAGACTTTTCCCGGACCCAGTCGATGGTGTTGAAGTCTTCATATGTGCCGACCCCAGGCACTGGCTCATCTAGTAAATCCATCAGTTTAGGAACCCCATTAGGCCCATCACCAACTCCATATGAACCACCTGCAGAGATAAGAAAAAGAGATATATAGGTCAAAATTACTAAATAAATAACCGGATGTGACAGTTAAAGGCCTTAGGAGGAATCCCAAAATGATCACAAGAGCCGTTTTTTTCACTGACAGGATGTCGGGGGCCAATCTGGTACCGTTTCCACGAAAAAGGCCAGAGGGGCCAGAAGACCTGAATTTGAACTAGTCTTTTAAACTTGCTTTACTTGAAGTAGGAACAACTAATGTCCGAAGTCAAAGGTGGGATAACGTCATCAGAATCTACCAAAAATCAACTACCGTTCAGAAGATTGAAGTCAGTAACTGTTTTCTTATGTTCAGCAAGGCTGCAATTATTTTTAATTTTCATTACCAGTCAAAAGTTTTTGAACAGTCTGTTCTGCTCACTAAACCTGCATTTATTTAATCCAAAGTCCAATAAATCCAATAAATAAAATAAAATACAAATTAAAAAAGTTAAATTTGGAACCATTTAAAACAGTAGTAGAATTTTTCAGGTTTCTTTGTTGAATAGAAAGTTGAGAAGAACAGTATTTATCTAAAATAGAAATCTTATGTAACATTTTAAATGTCTTTATCAAAACTTAAAAAAAAAAAAAATTGAAATCATCCTTGCTAAATAAAAGTATAATAATAACAACAATACATAAACTATACTAACTCCAAGCTTTTAAATGGTGTAGTATATAATGTTACAAAAGCTTTTTATTTCAGATAAATGCTGATCTTTGGATCTTTCTATTTATCAAAGAATCCTGAAAAAATTTACTCAACTGTTTGAAATATTGATAATAACAATAAAAAATGTTTCTTGAACAGCAAATCAGCATATTAGATTGACTTCTGAAGGATCATGTGACATTGAAGAATGGAATAATGATGCTGAAAATTCAGCTTTGATCACAGGAATAAATTACATTTTAAAATATGAGAAAACAGTTATTTTAAATAGTAAAAATATTTCAATTGTACTGTTTTTGCTGTACTTTGGATCAAATAAATGCAGGCTTGGTGAGCAGAAGAGGCTTCTTTAAAAAAAAATCTTACTGTTAAAAACTTTTGACTGGTAGTGTACAGTAAAAACATAATATTATAAAATATAATTTCAATTTAAAATAACCGTTTTATATTTTAATATATTCTAAAATGTTATTTATTGCTGTGATGGTTTATATTCCAATGAATTCCAAAGCTGAATTTATGTCATCATTAAGTCTTTAGTGTCACATTAGTGTCAGAATATACTCATTTGGTGCTTAAAAAACATTATTATTATCGATTTTTAAAACAGCTGAGCTGCTTTTTGTGGAAACTGGAAACTATAATATATTTGTTTTCAGAATTCTTTGATAAACAGAACGTTCAAAAGAATCATTTATTTGAAATGCTAAATGTCTTTGCTGTCACTTTCGATGAATTTTGCTGAATTATTTATTTATATAAAATTGAACAATAGTGTTTTAATATGTATGTACACTCCATTCACTTTATTTTAGCTGTATATATTAATAAATAAGGTTATTTATTTTCTATTAATTATTAATATTACTACTATTAAATATATTAAATATGAAGCATTATATAATCACATTTTAATTCAGCATATATACTTGTCTGCTTATAGTGAAAAGGGGATAAAGGTTGTCACATTACATTTATTGTAGCGCACATTCCTGTTCCAGTGTTCACAGTTCTTCACATGACTTTCATAGAATGAGTTTACTAGTACAAAGAACAGGAAACACATTACACCACAAAAAACAGCAATAAAACTAGCTGTGGTTAATAATTATCAATCTTCTAGAAACCAGTCTTAATTACATATTAATTACTATGCCGTATAGTGTTCCTATGATTCAAAGCATACAACGTAAAAGTTGTTCATGGAAAAAAATACCACGAAATGTTTGTACTTAAGCAAAAAATAACTCACATACTGTATGCACACAGTAAACATCCTACAAAGCAACTGATATCAAACACTAAGGAAGTTCAAGGGAAACAGATGGATGTGAAAACCTGACACCGCTCAAAATATGAAACTAGCTACAATGGAAATAACTAGAGGGGATACTTTGATCTCATTGATAAAAGCATTTCGGCGAATACCAAAGTTGTGACCTCAGCGAATTCTCACCGCTATTTTCTCACAGACACACAAACACCAGAGAGCTATACATTACACATTTGCCCCCAAACCTATATCATATGATGAGAGAAAAGAAAAATACTATGGGAACCTTATGAATGACAATAAAAGAACACAAATGAATAAGGATAAAACTGGGTGGCAGCTACACTGGGGAAATAACACGACTTATATTGTCACCTCTCCACGTCACCATTGGGGCCATTTTCAATCCTCTTTGTTTCATCTCTCTATCTATAAATGCACCACATAGGTATGGAGAGTTTTAGTACTCACCTGAGCTATAGTCCCGGTCCAGAGGAGGCACGTCATCAGTGCTGGAGAAGTCCAGCGTGGCTCCTGCGATCTCCACCATGTCCTCATCGCTGGTCCCGCTCTGCAGGCTGTTGAAGCTCTCGCTGCAATAGCCTGTGTTGTCCATTTTTCCTCCAGAACGTGGAGGACATGGAAATGTCCTTTGACCAGAGCGTGAGAGACTCCATTTGAGTTAAAGCTTGACAGGATCCACCCAACTATTAATGTTTACCATGCACTTCTAGACTGAATAGTAACCTAGCTGTGATTTACAACATGGCTTCTTAATTGCATATATTATGATTCTTGATTACAAGTAATAAACACAACCAGTCAAAAGCTTTTGAACAGTAAGATTTTTTTTTTTTAATTCTCTTCTGCTTACTAAGCCTGCATTATTTTCATCCAAAATACAGCAAAAGCATTAACATTGTAAAATATTTTTACTATTTAAAATAACTGTTTTCTATTTTTATATATTTTAAAATGTCATTTATTCCGGTGATAAAAGCTAAATGTAAATAAAGTCTTCAGTGTCACATAATCCTTCAAAAACCATTCTAATATGTTGATCTGCTGTTCAAGACACATTTATTATTATTAATAAAAACCTTTTGTAACATTATACACTATACCAAAAGCAAAAGCTCAAAAGCTTGGAGTTATATATACACACACAGTCAAGCCCAAAATTATTCATACCCCTGGCAAATTCTGACTTAAAGTTACTTTTATTCAACCAGCAATTTTTTTTTTGACTGGAAATGACACAGGCTTCTCCCAAAAGACAATGAGATGATGTACAAGAGGCATCATTGTGGAAAAAAATAGTGCCATGTCCAAAATTATTCATACCCTTCTCAATAATCAATAGAAAAGCTTTATTGGCTATTACACCAATCAAATGCTTCCTATAATTGCTGACCAGCTTTTTGGACTCTGGCTGGGCCACTGCAAAACGTTAATGTTTTTGTCTGCAACCATTTCTTCACCACTTTTGTTGTGCTGAAATGTCCACTGGTGCCCAAGGCCAAGTTTCTCTGCAGACTGCCTGATGTTGATGTTGAGAATTTTGATGTATTGCTCCTTTTTCATGGTGCCTTTTACTGTGATTAGGTTCCCTGGTCCACCGGCTGAAAAACACCCCTGAAACATTAGGTTCCCATCACCATGTTTGACAGTGGGGATGGTGTTCTTAGGGTTGAAGCCTTCTCCTTTTTTTACGGCAAATGAAGGCTATATCATTGTGGCCAAACAATTCAATTTTTGTTTCATCTGACCATAAAACAGAAGACCAGAAGTCTTCTTCTTTGTCCAGATGAGCATTTGCAAAGGCCAAGATCATCTTATTATCTTTTGGGAGAAGCCTGTGTGATTTCCGGTCAAAAAAAAAAAAAACTTGATGGTTAAATAAAAGTGACTTTAAGTCAGAATTTGGCAGGGGTATGAATAATTTTGGGCTTGACTGTATATGTGGAAAGAAATTATAGAAATGAATACTAAATAAATGAAATTAAGACATTTATAATGTTACAAAAGATTTCTATTTCAGGAAAAATGCTGTTCTTCTGAACTTTCTATTCATTAAAGAAACCTGTAAAAATTCCACTCAGCTGTTTTCAACATAATAATAATACATGTTTTTGAGCAGCATTTTTTTTTGATGGATCATGTGACTGGAGTAATGATGCTAAAAATTCAGCTTTGAAGTCACATGAATAAATTACTTACTAAATATAGTCCAATAGAAAGCAGTTATTTTAAATAGTACAAATATTTCAAAATATTACTGTTTTTGAAGACTTTTTACTGTTTTTTTTTTTTTTTTTTTAGAAGAGACTTCTTTAAAAAAAACATTAAAAATCATACTGTTCAAAAACTTTTGACTGGTGATGTAAAGTAGATAAACTTTAAATACAGCATTTACAACAGTGATAATCTGAATTTATTATTCATAGTAAGAATGTAATATTAACAGCAGAAAAATAATTTTAAATCATCACTACAAACTTTCCTTAGTGTTCTAAGGTTTTTTTTAAATCATTGTTTTTAAAGATTTACAAATACAGCTAAAAAAGGAAAATTAGGATTATAAAATAATATTAAAAATAAACAAATAAATAAACAAAAACTAAATAAATGCAATTAAATGAACACACTGGAATGTTTACATACAAAATATTTTAGAAATCTCTTTTTTTTATTTAAATTAAATTGTTTAGTCTATAGGTATTGCTAAAGACAAAAAACAAAAACTTATTTCCCCTCATATTTAGATTTATTTAGTCTACTATTTTTAACTAATAAAAAGAAGCAGACTGGATTAAAGGTTTACCATCTGAGTTACTAAACCAAAGCTAATGACATCAGCAAACTTCAGATATGGGTCATTTTAGCTTAGCCAATTAGCAAAAATTATGAGATATATATCATTGACTGCGGTAAAATTGCGTAGAAAATCGCCTATAACACTTTTCCTAATCTGCTTCAAACTGTCAGCGATAAAGAACTATTATGACAAATTCACAAAAATACTCATGGGGCTGGTTAGCAGGATAGCTAAAGGGTTGCTGGCTAACCAGCTGTAATTTTCATAAACTTAAGAGCCGTTGCTGAATGGCATCAAGTGGAACTGTTTTAAAACATATCTATAATATACCTTGCCATACATAGACTTGAATTGCTCAGATTAAAGTGAAACTAGTCAACACTTACCTTGTTTGCTATGTTGTGTCACTCAAACGCCGACGCCAATGACGTATAATCTCTGGAAGACATGTATAGTCGAGTGCCGATACACAAGACTTCAGTATTCGATTGAGAATGTCTCTTAATCACAGTTGGTATGTGTGGTATTGTATTTAACTGCCTTAACCTCCTAAGACCCGAGCTTTGGTTTGGCTTGCATTTTAGATTTCTTCTAGCTATTTAGGGTTAGGAGGAATTAATAAATATAATAACCAGATATTATCTTTGAACATGATGCTCTTTTTGAAAAAAAAAATGAGGTCCACATATGGACACTCAGCCTGTATCCACAGAAAAAAAATCAAGACACCATTGTGTAACAAAGTGCTAATCTCTTTTATTTACAGCCTGAGAAATCTGATTTACAGCCTGAATATTTTTATTGTTACTGTTGCATATATAGCTCAACTTCTTCAAATTCTTCCCAAACTACGTTTTCACTGTTAATTTTTTTTGCTAACATTTTCACATTTTCAACAAATAAAAATAAATTTGTTTATCACACATGCAATGTCAATTCATACTGTTGTAAACTACTGTAAATTGATGTTTTCAAACAAATTCTTCCCAAACCAGGCTTTTACATTTTTTTTCATTTTCATTACATTTTTAACAAATAAAAATCAATGTAAAGTTATTTATCATGCATGCAAAGGGAGATTATACTGCTGTAATCTATTGTAAATTGATGTTTTCTATCTATCCATCTATCTATTACTAACGTTTTTACATTTTCAACAAATTAAAATCAATGCAAAGTTATTTTTCACACATGCAATATCAATTTACACTGTTGTAAACAAATGAAAATTTAGTTTTTTTTAACATATTCTTCCCAAACTACATTTTTTAACTTTTTACTTATTAAAGTAATACAAATTATTGTAAAGTAATTTATCACACATGCAATGTCAATTTATACTGTTAAAAACTATTGTACATTGATGTTTTCTAACAATTTCTTCCCAAACCACATTTTTTGCAAACATTTTTTACATTTTCAACAAATAAAAATCAATGTTAAGTTATCACACATGCAATGTCAATTTACACTGTTGTAAACTACTGTAAATTGATGTTTTCTAAAAAATTCTTTTCAAATTACGTTTTTACAGTTATATTTTTTGTTAACATTTTTACATTTTCAACTAAGTCCACATGTGTACATCAAGTTTAGCGGCATAATAAATCTTTACTGTTACAAAAAATTGTCAAATTAGCATGCCATATTAATCATACAACACTATTATGCGCAACTTAACAAGAATCAACAATTACACTTCTGATACCTTTACATTCAACCATAAACTTATATATTACATATAAAGATATGCTTTGATATTTTTATGTTTTTCATGTTTTTGTATGTTTTTTTTTTTAAATAAGTCTGCATTTATTCGATCCAAAGTCCAGCAAAAACAGTACAATTCTAAAATATTTTTACTATTTAAAATACTGTTTTATATTTGAATGCATTTCAAAATTTAATTTATTCTTGTGATTTCAAAGCTGAATTTTCAGCATCATTCAAGTCACATGATCTTTCAGAATAAGATCTTTTCTCATAATAACGAGATCTTTTCTCATAACAACGAGATCTTTTTTCGTAATAACGAGATCTTTTCTCGTAAAAATTAGATCTTTTCTCGTAAAAAACCTAAAAAATCTTTTCTCCTTAAAACATTGTCTTTGTAATTGTAATAATGAGATCTTTTTTCGTTAAAACGACATCTTTTCTCGTAATGAGATATTTTCTCGTTAAAACGAGATCTTTTCTCATTAAAACGAGATCTTTTCTCATAATAACAAGATAACGAGATCTTTTCTCATTATAACGACATCTTTTCTCGTAATAACGACATCTTTTCTTGAAATAACGACATCTTTTCTCATTATAACAACATCTTTTCTTGTAATAATAAGATCTTTTCTCGTTAAAACTACATAATTATCTCGTAATAACGACATCTTTTCTCGTAATATCGAGATCTTTATCATAATGAGATCTTTTCTCATTAAAACGAGATCTTTTCTCGTAATAACATATTTTCTCATTAAAACAACATCTTTTCTCTTAATAACAACATCTTTTCTCAATAAAACAACATCTTTTCTCGTAATAACGACATCTTTTCTCGTAATAACGAGATCTTTTCTCATTAAAACGATATCTTTTCTCGTAATAACGACATCTTTTCTTGTAATAACGAGATCTTTTCTCATAATGAGTTCTTTTCTCATTAAAACGAGATCTTTTCTCGTAATAACAACATCTTTTCTCATCAAAACAACATCTTTTCTCGTAATAACGACATCTTTTCTTGTAATAACGAGATCTTTTCTTGTTAAAACGAGATCTTTTCTCGTTAAAACAACATCTTTTCTCATTAAAACGAGATCTTTTCTCGTAATAACAACATCTTTTCTCATTAAAACAACATCTTTTCTCGTAATAACGACATCTTTTCTTGTAATAACGAGATCTTTTCTCATTAAAACGAGATCTTTTCTCATAATAACGAGATCTTTTCTCGTTAAAACAACATCTTTTCTCATTAAAACGAGATCTTTTCTCATAATAACGAGATCTTTTCTCATAATAACAAGATCTTTTCTCATAATAACGAGATTTTTTCTCATTAAAACGACATCTTTCCTCATAATAACGAGATCTTTTCTCGTTAAAACATCTTTTTTCATAATGAGATCTTTTCTCATAATAACGAGATCTTTTCTCATAATAACGAGATCTTTTCTCATTAAAACATCTTTTTTCATAATAACGAGATCTTTTCTCATAATAACGAGATATTTTCTCATTAAAACGAGATCTTTTCTCATAATAACGAGATCTTTCCTCATTAAAACGAGATCTCTTCTCATTAAAACGAAATCTTTTCTCATTAAAACGAGATCTTTTCTCATAATAACGAGATCTTTTCTCATTAAAACGAGATCTTTTCTCATAATAACCAGATCTTTTCTCATTAAAACGAGATCTTTTCTCATAATAACCAGATCTTTTCTCATAATAACGAGATCTTTTCTCATTAAAACGACATCTTTTCTCGTAATTAATGACATCTTTTCTTGTAATAACGAGATCCTTTCTCGTAATAACGACATCTTTTCTTGTAATAACGAGATCTTTTCTCGTTAAAACTACATAATTATCTCGTAATAACGACATCTTTTCTCGTAATAACGACATCTTTTCTCATAAAAACTACATCTTTTCTCATTAAAACGACATCATTATCCCGATAAAACAGCATCTTTTCTCGTAAAAACTACATCTTTTCTCGTAAAAACTACTTCTTTTCTCGTAATAACGAGATGTTTACTTATTAAAACGACAAAAGCTTGGACTCAGTATATTTATTTTAAAGGAAAAAAATGATAAAAATTCATACTTTTAATTAGCAAGGACGCTCTAAATTAATCAAAAGTGTTGATAAAGACATCTATAATGTTACAAAGATTTCTATTTCAGACAAATACTGCTCTTTTGAATTTTCTGTTAATCAAAGAAACTTAAAAAAATCTACTCAGCTGTTTTCAACAAAATAATAATAAAAAAAATTTTGTTTGTTTTTTAACAGCAAATCGGAATACTAGAATGATTTCTGAAGTCATTTGACTGCAGTAATGACGCTAAAAATTCAGCTTTGAAATATATCCAAATAGAACAGTTATTTAAAATAGTAAAAATATTTCAAAATGTTACTGGTTTTGCTGTACTTTGGATCAAATAAATGCAAGCTTGGTAAGCAGAAAAGACTTAAGACATTAAAAATCTTACTGTTCAAAAACTTTTGACTGGTAGTGTACATTTTCATTTAACTGTAAATAACATGCAATTCTTATATTCATATATTCTTTGATTTGTTTAATAAGTACTCTCTTTATGCTAAAGTATGCTGCACTTCTTCTTTTTTTTTACAAGGGATGAAATTAAGAAAATTACACAAATCAAGAATTTAACCAACTGTGTTTAACAACATTTCACTAGGTCTTACAAAAGAGCATTAGAAAACAAAATAAGATCAAATAAACAGCTTTTATCGGTAGCAGCACGTCCTTTTACCAAACATTTACCCAAAAAGAAAAAAGCAGACTGAATGTTAGTTTGAAAGGATATTTTGTACCCACACTCATGCTATCAATGAGTGGCTCAATGCTGCCATCTATAGGTTTCAGTGCAGACAATTTGAGCCTACAGTACATGCTCGTGATCACGAAGTGTGATCACATTTGTTACCACAATTACGTGTTACTGAACTTTACGGACTTTGTGTTGTCCTGAACCCTATGGACTTTGTGTTGTCATGAACCGTATGGACTTTGTTTTGTCTCTTTAAATAGCATCAAAACTATTCCCTCAGAAAACATGAAATCATAAGTGTACATCGCAAGTGATAGCCCACAGATTTCCAAAACAAATATGTTTAGAACTTCCCAGTTTGTGCTGATTAAATACATAGATTGTGGGACTGGATCACACTGTTCTGTCATTTGGAGCACATGCTGAACTTTCACCGTTCGCCAGTGTGTGGACGCTCAGCTTGATGCATTTTAAACAAGTTTCAAAAATTCAGAAATTAATTTAGAGATAAATTTAAATTGTAGCTTATATGAACGTCCTATTGCTGTTCACGACCTATTTCAGTTCATTTTAAGTGGTTCTGCGTTGTGACATAAAAATTGCACAAGAACTACATGCATAATAATTAATTACAGATTCAAGACTAAGCGAAATACTGTTGCAGTCTCTGGTAAATTATTCTGACAGTGCAATGTTTTATATTCATACATTCCTTACATTAATTTTAATCATACTTGAAATTACTGATGCAACGGCATGCAAGATTCCTAGTATGAACAGGCCATATGTTATCTGGGTGAACTTGATGACCTATTGATTTAGAGAGATGAGAACATACTTTTTCATTTTAAAGTTATTTTAAAATTCTGAAAAAGAGATCAACATCTGTATTACCTGTTGACAAATAAGTTCCCCTGCAAAATCTCAGTATTAACTATTAAAATGATTGTCATTTTAACTTTGGAATATTAAAATAATATCAGTTAATGAAATATATGGGGTTATTTTTACAGTAAATTTAAGGTAAATCCATAAACTTAAAACATTTTTATCATATTTTTAATATGCCATTTTTACAGTTAATTTCTGATTTTTACAGATTTTAGAGGTTTAAGTAGTACGTTATTATTTTTTAACATTGTTCTGCATGTAATGTTTTCATTTTTATACTACAGTACCACCCACATTATGTATACTGTAAACTGTAATTTGTTACTCAGCTTTCATAATTTTTAAATTATTAATATTTACACTACCAGTCAAAGGTTTTTGAACAGTGAGATGTTTAATGTTTTTAAAGAAGTCTCTTCTGCTCACGAAGCCTGAATTTATTTGATCCAAAGTACAGTAAAAACAGCTACATTTTGTAATATTTTTACTATTTAAAATAACAGGTTTGTATTTGAGTATATTTTAAAATGTAATTTATTCCTGTGATTTCGAAGCTAATTTTTTAGCATCATTACAACATTAGACAACATGATCCTTCAGAAATCATTCTAATACTCTGATTTGCTGCTCAAAAAAATTAATAATTATTATTATGATAAAAACAGCTGAGTATATAGTATACTAACAGTTTTTTTGTTAAATAGAACAAGAGAAGATAAGAAGAATAGCATTAACAGTATCTGAAATAGAAACCTTTTGTAACATTAAAAAAATGTATTTAGAATCACTTTTTAACCCTTTAACTATTATTCCCATTTTTGAACAAAGACACACTTTCATAAACAAAAAAATGCACACTTTCATAAACAAAAACATTTTTTAATATGATTTTGATGTATAATATCCATGGTAATGCAATGTCTGATTTTAAAATGGCTTTCAAAGGATGAATTTTGAGATTTTTAGTTTTCAACTGATAACTAAAGCGCAAAAAAGTACTTTTGTGTCAAAGGTCAGAACTCCTGTTATGAGGTGCACTCTTGACATAAATTAATTACTTTTCCTACATAATTTGTAACACAAAATATGTTAAAACATATATTTAGGAGTCTTAGACCATTCCAACGATATATAATTTGTCATGATTAGATTAGGATTTATTAGTAATATGGTGAAGTAAACTTAGGCCACCCACTGAGGGGACAGGTGGCAGTTAAGGGGTTAAAGCATCCTTGCTAGAAAAAAAAAAAAAAAAAAAAAAACTTTTTGTTTCAGATAAATGCTGATCTTTGGATCTTTTTTACTTAACTGTTTTAAATATTGGTAATAATAATAATAATAATAAAAACTTTCTTGAACAGCAAATCAGCATATTTGAATGATTTCTGAAGGATCATGTGACATTTTAAAATATATTTAAACAGAAAACAGTTATTTTAAATTGTAAAAATATTACTGTTTTTGCTGTATTTTGGATCAAATAAATGCAGAGATTTCCTCAAACATTACAAAAACTTTTGACTGGCAGTGTATCTCTTTTTTAAATCAATTTATTAATTTATTTATCCAAAGGAGTCTATTCCCGATATAAAAATAGGCTACTGTAAATTTCTAAGAAATTTAGGGCAGCACTTCTGAGACTCTGTAATTTTCTACTCCCATCGATCCTAGAAACTAGACGACTACACATTAATGCCAGTCTAAGCTTACATAAACTCTCAAATATTTACTAAACACGTGATTTTATCTTGGCCATGACCTTGAGCAGAGTAAAAGAGCAGAAGAGAATGATAGACAGCGAGGGTGGGGAGGTAAGATCAATGCTGGAGGGTTATAAATACACATGGTCACTGCAAAGTAATCTTTGGGACACACCAACACACCGGAGTTTTGTGGGAAATAACATCACCAAAATGCATCTGCAACACATTAACCTGGCAAAATTTGGATTTTGCACATTGTTCTTAGTAGTGCTGATATACCAGGTGAGTTCTCATCTCTTTCCAACTTTTTAAACAGGTATCATAATTACTAGGTCACACGTTACAGGTCTCATTTGTTAACATTAAGAGTTTAGAGATGTCAGCTTATGCTAATTTGAACACATTTCTTAATATCAAAAGTTGTTAACAATACAAATAAGTTAATGTTACTTAACACACTGTGAAGTAAAGATTAATGATTTTTTTGAGCTAACATTAACAAGGATTGATAAATGATGTCGAAGTATACCACTCATTGTTCATGCTTGCTAATATATGTGACCATGGACCACAAAACCAGACATAAGGGTCCATTTTACGAAACTGAGATTTATACATAATCTGAAAGCTAATTTGTTAGGATACAACTATTTGAAAATCTGTAATCAGAGGGTGCAAAACAATCTGAAAATTGAGAAAATCGCCTTTAAAAGTTGTCCAAATGAAGTTCTTGCATGCATATTACAAATCAAAAATTAAGTTTTGATATATTTACGGTAGGAAATGTAATCATCATGGAACATGATCTTTGCTTAATATCCTAATGATTTTTGGCATATAAGAAAAATTTGTATGCAAATTTACCCATGCTACTTAAAACTGGTTTTGTGGTTCAAGGGTCACATATTAACTAGTGTTAACAAATGATACATAGAAAATACATATGTTAACAACATGCATGTGTTCCCTACTGACTGAGAAATGTGTGTTAGGTATCTACTGTGCCAGTAGTGACTCCTGAGGTGCAACCAGACCTTCAGTCATCACATATACTTCACCGCAAAATACGAATGTCCCCTTTGTGGCGAATTATGGGCTTTAAACCACATGGAGCCTATTGCCATGACAACATAGAGTGTACTACAGGTTTATGCAGGTAAGTCACCTCTGCCATTATTTCCTTTGATTTAAAGTCCTAAACCTGCCCTGAAATCTCAAAACTGATTATATTTTCTATCCCTAGGAACGGTCATTGTTCGTTTAATGAGCCTGTTCATTCTTAGCGGAGTGGAAGCCTTTTGTGAAAATCTTTCATTCATTAGTCAACCCATTATATATATTTTATGGCCGTAGGCTGTGTTTCAAGCACTTTAATTTCTGAACTGTAAATAGCGCAGTACATGTACTGTGCAGAGAGCATGTGGAGATAACTGACTTGAAAAGTTACATTGGTTTCACTGTGTGTTTTATGTTCAAGCCATTTAAAAACATGAATTATTGGTCAGTAAATGAGTATTGGCATTGTAAATATACTTATAGAACTGTATTAATCTGTACGAGTTTCAAAATGCATTATTAACAATCACAGTGCCACAAAAGTCCATTTGTTACTGTTTGCTGGAAGTATTGAGGCTGCCATTTTAATTTTAAGATCTGTTTATGTATACAATGATTATATTCATGTGATATTTGATATTTGATATAAAGTACTGTATAAGCTGTGAGGGCATAAGGCCTCAGGTGTGTCAGTTAAAATCTATACTAGGCACAGGGCCAGTGAAAGAACGTGCATGGCTGCACATATCTTTCTCAGGATGTTCTGAGAAACCCAGTATGGCAAAGGGCCCTGAAGTCCCTCAGTTTCCACATGTTAGTGAGAGGAGTATTTGCACAAGAATGTACTGTAACAGACTGATGTCATTGTACTGTGAACGACCTCCGCATGTACCCAGATTGCATGTTCCTTTCCTGACAGGAGAGCAAAGTTTAAGTTGGTCAAATAAATCACTGAAAATACCTGCATTTCTGTAGCAGTGTGATTCTTTGGTTATGTATTATTTTGTATTTTGTATGCAATTAAGATATGTTCATACTTAAATAAAATTTTGGATACAATAACCCTTTATTTTTATTATAAAATGTTGTGTTTATAATACATGTTACATTAGGTGCCAGTGTCTGTGTGTTTGTTTGAGAGAATCATTGAATCATCATTTAATTCGTTCAAACAAACTGATTCAAACACAGTGTTTTATAAACTGAGAACTTTGGCTTTTTTTTTTCTTCAGCAAAGTCGAAGTAGCAGACTTACTCACTGTTAACTTGTTTCAGGGGCGCCGCTCGCAATTTTGGGCCCTATGACAAAATATGAGGTTGGGCCCCCCCTACCACACAAAAGCAGATCTCTGGGGGCCCCTAAAAGGCGTGGGCCCTTAGAATTGTCCTAACTTACCCCCCTTAGCGGTGCCCCTGACTTGTTTATTAAAGTATTGCATAAATATCAGACTCACAATTTGTGGTGTTAGTGTGAATGTCAGCATATCTAATTAGGCCAATTCATTTTGTAACCAACAGAACGTCATCAAATCACTGGGACAGGTGCAGATGTGTCTTTTTCCACACATTTTGTATGTATGCGAATTGTATTATATCCAAGGTACACATTTCTAGTAATAGTGCAGTTCATTCTCATATTGTATGTTCAGAAAGTTTTGGAATATTTGTCCTCTCCCCAAATTTGTCACTACAAAACATAGTAATATAATTTAATAAGAAGGGTTATATTGACCTATTAAGATTTTGCTTACATCTTTCTTGTAAATGTATTTTTTTCTATTTTATTAAAAAGTTTTCAGAGGCGTAATTCCAAGTGTGATTTATGAGCTTTGGTGATATTTTGAATCCAATTCTTCTTTGTAAAAAAGCAAAAAGTTGATCATACTGATTTCAAACTTTAGTTTGAATATACTGTACATTGAACCTAACACTATCATAAAATCGCAGTTGTTCATTCAGTATACTTTATTTTTGACAAAACATCCTATGTTTCGGTTGTGACAGCACATTTTTCAAATTACAGAATTTTAACCAACATCCCTGGTGAAAAAAAGCCTTGGCTGGTTGACAGGTTTTATGGTCAGAGGGGTTTAGAGGGGTTTTGGCCACTTTCCCAACCTGGCCAGAATGTTCAGGCTTGTCTTAGGTAGTCAGGCTGGGAAACCACCAACTAAAACCAGCATGACCAGCCTGGCCAGGCTGGGAGACCAGCTAAAACCAGCTACTTCCAGCCTAAACCAGCTAAGACCAGCCAGCCAGCCTAGGCCTTGTTCAGCTGTTTTTTCGGCAGGGATACCAAAACACTATTAAAATATACTAAAATACTAAGAAATTTGCATAACTGTACTATAATTTAGTTTATTTCCTCAAAAAAAATGATTATGTGTTTCCTTTTGTCACTACCGAAACAATCATAAAACGTTACGATATTGACAAATTTATGAAATAACACCCCAAAAAAACAAAGATGTCTACCGAATCATCATTAAATGTTTTGGTCATGACTGTTTCGGTAGTTAAATTTTAGATACAGTTGAACATAGCTAAGATGCTAATCAGCACATGGTTAGCTAGCACAGTTCTAAACACTTGTACACATACACAAATAATTATACACCTCATAATTATGGTGCCTATCTACTCAACATGTATAGCTATGAGAGTGGGGGACACAGGAATATTTCCTGATCTAAAATTTAGGAGTGTGGTTAAAATCAGTCTCAGCCAATGGACTAAAACATGCACTATTTCGATAGTGACATGAAACATTTTTAAAAACAACAACGGAATAAATGCCAAAAAAAAAAAAAAAAAAAAATGTTTATATCAATTTCATAAATTGAAATCTAGGGGTGAGGGTTCAAGACAGCCACCTCCCAATTGCTAGTACACACTAAATGATGTTTTTATATATATTAAATGTACTGATATTGCAAATATTATTGTGGGTTTCAAAAGATAAAACAAATATCTTAGTAAACAACTAAGATTTGAATAGTTAAAAATTCGCTTTTTGCTTGTGGGACAGCAGTTTGCACCAATTCTGTATAATGGCCTATATATGTTATGTTATTTTAAAAATATATTCTATTTAATTAATATTATTGATTTTATTTTGTTAAAGGATGAACACTGCACCTGTGTATAAGATAGAGTGCGCCTTAACACCAGTTACATCATCTGATGTAATAGATATATTACCGAACAACTCGTTCTTAAAGCTTTGACATTTGCCTACCTCGCCTGTACGGTACTTGATACTTGACCACAGACAGCTAATCTAAACACACGGTGCTAGTGAGGTTGTAGAGCTAAACTGCATTTAGAAAGCAGCCATAATGAGAAGCCGCAGTAATTCCGGAGTAAAACTCGACAACTATGCCAGAATGTTGCAACAGACAATCCTCTGTCACCAGGTGAGCCCAAACATCTCACTTTGACTGTTTATAAAGGAACAGCAGCACGTGTTGTGTTGTGTTGTGTTGTGTTGCGTTTTTTGGCTTGGTTTACAAACACACACACACACACACACACACACACACACACACACACACACACACACACACACACACACACACACACACACACACACACACACACACACACACACACACACACGCACGCTTGCTGTGTTGTTGACATTTATTGAAATGGCAGCCCTGTGAAAAACAACACGTTAGCATACTTTAAGTACGCAAATAATACACATACACTTCAGACGCTAACTGAATGTAATGTGCCAGTTTTTGCAATTAGATGCAAATTTTGCCACTTAAGTAGGACTTAAATGGCTCTTTATATTCAGTTTTATAATTACTTCTGATATCCTTGAAATGTTATTAAAGTGTAAAGCTGAAGTTACTGACAATCATTTATGGAAAACTAAAATATACTTTCATGTAACTTTGTAAATGTCATGCAGTTTTGTACTTTCAAAATATAAAAAAGTGATATTAAATAACACTTTATATATATATTTATATAAATAACACAGTTTTACATGTATTTTAGTGAGTGTACTTCTTCAAAGCATGACAAAAGATTATTAAAACAGTGATTTAAAATGTACTTGAAAGTCAAACTTGTAATTCAAAGTTTATTAAGTGCACTTAAAGGGACAGTTTACTAAAAATTTTGTCAAACTTTTTGTCAAACCTGTATGCTTTTATTTCCTCTGCTGAGCACAAAAGACAATATTTTGTAGAATGGGTTGCAATTTCCATTGTTGTTGTTTTTTTTTTTGCCCATAAAAACATGAACATGATGGTGAGTAAATGATGACAGTAATTTCATATTTGAGAGGACTGTCCTTTTAAATGTGTCACAAAAAATAGTAATAAAAGTGTACTTTTTTAAGTACATATAGGTGACCTTTTATTTCAGTAGTAAATTATCTGCCACTACAAGTGCACATTCAATACAATTAAGCACACTTATTTTTCTCAAGGGAGTTTACAGTTTGACTTTTTGAGCATTTGAGAATATTTTATGGAATTAATTATTTGTGCATTATTTATATGTGACCCTGGACCACAATCAGTCATACATTTTTAGGGGCCAAGCATCGAAGGTGCAATGGCACCTGTTGTATCCGTTGGCGTTCTTCTTCTTCTTCTTCTTCTCTTGTTTCTTCTGCTTTTGAGTCTATGGCAGCCCATAGAACTGCTTGCAGGAAAGTTGTAAAATTTGGCACACTGATAGAGGACAGTGTCAACATTAACCATAGCAAGTTTTGGAGTCTCTGAGTCTCAGAGTCAAACTCTGTAGCGCCACCACTTGTCCAAAATTTCACTTTCTTTATGCTAATAACTTTTGAACCATAAGGCACAAAATCTAAATTCTTTTTCTCTGAATCCTTGGGTCATGCCGAGTCAAATGAAAAAAAAAAATCGTAAGATTAAATTTTTTTTCTGTTTTAAATAGTTAGTAAAACCTTCTTTTTCAAACTCGTCCTAGATGGTTTGTCTGATTTTTTGTCTGAAAATTGGCTCAGATCATCTTCAGACCATGCTGGTAAAAAGTTATGGAATTCAAGTTGATTAGTCAAACTGTTCTTGAATAACACGCAAATGAATTCTACGAAAAGCACGCAAAAATGGATGTGAGGCTATATCTCCACAACGGTTTGGTGTTTTGAGACCAAACTTGGTGTGTGTTATAACAAGCATGACCTGAGTCTACCTGCAGAGTTTTGGTGCAGTGCCACCTAGTGGTCAGGAGATATGAAAAATTACTTTTTTTGCTTATAACTTCTCAATGGTTTTGCCAAAATTCACAAAACTGGTCTCTTTGGTGCATCATGCCGAGTCGAAAGATACCCCAATTTAAGATAACCCCATGTCAGCCATTTTGGCCGTCGGCCATTTTGAATTTTGTAGTAAAATGTTATATTTTATTTTAACGCATTGATGTATCATTACAAAACTCAGTATGGGTCATTAGCCTGAGAAGTTTTGAACCAGCGCCACCTAATGGTAAAATCAAATATGTACATGTAGTGATACCAAAAATGTTTTTTTTTTTCCCAGGTTTTGCCTTATGGTTTGTGCAACATTGCATTTTAGCGCTTAAAAAACATTTGCCAATATCTTAGAAACCGTTACTCCGATCGTCATGAAACCACCGTAGGAAATTCTGCTATATGCTAATGCCCAATTGCCAAAATTTTAGTAAGTGGCAAAAAAATGTGAACAAAGTCAGTCATCTGTCATTTTTTTTCTCTTCCCATATATAAAAATGTCTATAACTGCAAAACAAAATGATATATTTTCACCAAATTTGACACACATATGTATGAGCACACTCTAAGGACGCATAAAAAATTTGGTGGGATTGTGCCTCTTGGTGGTGTTATAATTAACCAAAACATGAAATTGCCACTGACTTTAATAATTATGATAGAAATGCTACATTTTACGAATGCATTGATGTACCATTACAAAACTTTGTATATACCATCGAGACCATGACCTGAATGTACTCAAAACATTTTAATACAGTGTCACCTTGTGGTCGAAAGTGATAACCGATTAAATCGTATTACTAGTGTTTTTTTTTTTTTGTTTTTTGTTTTTTGTTTTTTTTTTAACCCATTTTGACTAAAATAAAAAAACTTTAATTCCCCTTTGCTGCAGTTGTTCTGATGCTTTCCTTGCCTAGTGCTTGGCCCCGTAATTGCTATATTTTTTAATTAAGATTATACATGAATAAATAAGCTTTCCATTGATGTGTGGTTTGTTAGGATAGGACAATATTTGGCCGTGAAACAACTATTTGAAAATGTGGAATCTAAGGGTGCAAAAAAAAAAAATCAAAATATTGAGAAAATCGCCTTTAAAGTTGTTCAAATAGAGTTCTTAGCAGTGCATATTACTAATTAAAAATTAAGTTTTGATATATTTACTGTAGGAAATGTACAAAATATCTTCATGGAACATGATCTTTACTATAGATTTTTGGCATTAAAAAAAATCGGTAATTTTGACCCATACAATGTATTGTTGGCTATTGCTCCAAATATACCAGTGCTACTTATACTGGTTTTGTGGTCCAGCGTCACATATATAAGGCAGCAGGATTGTATTAGTGTACAATTACAAATTAAAACCACTTTAAAACACAGGCATAGATTTTAAAGTGTTAGGTGCTTTAAATGTAATGGGCCAGGCCATTGGTGACACTTTAAAGAAACACTCCACTTTTTTTGGAAATAGGCTAATTCTCCAACTCCCCCCGAGTTAATAAGTTGATTTTTACTGTTTTGGAATCCATTCAGCCGTTCTCCTGTTCTGGCGATATCACTTTTAGCATAGCTTAGCATAGATCATTGAATGTTATTAGACCAATAGCATCGCGTTCAATAATGACCAACGAGTTTGGGTATTTGTCCTATTTAAAACTTGACTCTTCTGCAGTTATATCGTGTACTAAGACCGGCGGAAAATGTAAAGATGTGATTTTCTAGGCCGATAAGATTAGGAACTACACTCCCATTCCGGCGTAATAGTCAAGGAAGTTTGCTGCCGTAATATGGACGCAGCAGGCGCAGTAATATCACGCAGCACAACTTGTTAACTCGGGGGGAGTTGGAGAATGAGCCTATTTCCAAAAAAAGTGGAGTGTTCCTTTAAATGGTCACTTAAACAGTAATATAGTTTTGAGTATGGTTGACCCTGAAGATAATGACATATATATATATATGTTTCCTAATGATATTTTGCAGGATCCGGTGACAGGGTTACTCCGAGGAGATGAGACCTTACCTCACGCCTGGGTTAGAGACAATGTGTACTGCATCCTGTCTGTTTGGGCTCTGAGTCTGGCCTACAGGAAGAATGCAGACAGAGATGAAGACAAAGCCAAAGCCTATGAACTGGAGCAGGTCGGTTCATGCATATGTAGCGAGATGAGATACAAACAAAACCATACCATTTTGTCAAAGGGCACCATGTCTGAGTGTGTCCCAGACATTTAGTATTTTCTGCTCATTAGTGTTTGTGTCTGGGAGACCATGTAAAATGCCAGAGGGCAAATCATCTGGCTCATGTTTCTTTCATGGTCATAGCAGATGGAGAGGATAAGGTCACGGTCAAGGCTCACTGCTCGCTTTCTCCCTCTCTTGTTCTCTGTCTCTTCTCATTCTGTAGAGTGTGGTCAAACTCATGCGAGGATTACTGCAGTGTATGATGAGACAGGTATGGGTAAACATCATATATCATTATTATCTCAGTACTTTCCCTCACTTCTTAGTGATGATTGTCCAAACTTGTAAGAACACATTCTGATTAAATCTGACCAATCCTGCTCATTTTGCTTAGTAAATCTAAAGCACACAGTAGATAATGTTTTGCTGTAAATACTAAGTCAGCATTATGGTGATCAGTGTTGCTTCGAAGAAGAACATACACTACTAATCAAAAGTTTGGAGTCAGTAATTTTTTTTTTACATTTTTTAAAATTTATTATTTTAATACATTTTATTTTTATTTTTTCCAGCAATGACAAAGCTCAATTTTCAGCAGCCATTGCATTCAGCATTCCTTGCACACTGAGTCTGAAATGTTTGAATGTGTTTTTCGTATTTGTCAAAATTAGTTACGCACAGAATTGTGCGGCTCAGAATTGTCAAAACACCTCTCAAAATGCTTGCTACGGATGCAAAAAAAAAAGCTGAAAATGTAACCCAATTAGATTTTTTTTTGACAAACAAATGTTTCAGAGGCAGTGTGGAAATGTGATTGATGCAACATGTGAAAATTTCGGATGAGATTTTCAGAATCAAGATCCAAATTTTATCAACAAAGTTAGCAAGAACAGCATTTATTTAAAATGTTGTGACATTATAAATGTCATTATGATCAACTTAATGTGTCTTTGCCAAATAAAAGTATACATTAGTATACAAGTATACAATAGTGATCCCAAACAATTTAACAATATTGTGTGCTTTTTTATTTAAAATATCAAATCAGGTCATATTACTATGTATTGCGAAAGTATTCATACCCCTTCATTTTCATTTTTCACATTTTGTTATGTTGCAGCCTTATGTTAAACTGCTTTAACTTACTTTTTTCCCCAAATCAATCTGCACTCCATACACCATAATAACAAATGGATTTGTAGCAACTGTCATTTTTTAAAAATAAAACACTGAAATAAATACATTGCATAAGTATTCATACCCTTGACACTGTACTTACTTGAAGCACCTTTACAGCCTCAAGTCTTTTTTGGTATGATGCGACAAGCTTTGCTAATCTGCATTTTGCAATTATCTGCTATTCTTCACCTCATCTCTTCTCCTCTCAAGCTCTGTCAGCTTGGATGGGGGCTGGCAATCTGAGAGTTCTTTAGGTGCTTTGTTGCAAATTATAAGTGGGTTTTCATGTGTCTTCACTGAGTAGAAGAGTTTGGCCACACCGCCATAAAGACCGGATTGGTGGAGTGTTGCATGTGTTTGTCCTTCTGTAAGTTTCTCCCATCTGCATATATGATCATGGAGCTCAACTAGAGTGACCATCAGCTTCTTGGTCACCAGTCTAACCAAGGCTCTTCTCCATCAGTTGCTCAGTTTGGCCAGGAGGCCAGCTCTAGGAAGAGTCCTAGTTGTTCCAATCATCTTCCATTATGGATAATGAAGGCTACATGCTTCTGTGAACCTTCAATGCAGCTGATTTTTTTTTTCTGAACTCTTTCCCAGATGTGTGGCTTGACGCAGTCCTGTTTCTGAGCTTTACAGGCAGTTTTTTGACCTCAGGGCTTGATTTTTGCTCTGATATGCATTTTAAGCCGTTGGACTTTTTATTAAGAAGTGTGTGCCATTCCAAATCATACCTATTCAATTGAATTTGCCACATGTTAACTCCAGTCGAAGTGTAGTAACATCTACAAGCAATATGAATGCTCCTGAGCTAAATTTCAAGTGTCTCAGAAAAGGGTATGAATACTTATGCAATGTAAAGTGTTTTATTTCTAATGAATTTGAAATGCCTTTTGCTTTGTCATTATGGTGTATGGAGTGTAGATTGATGTGGAAAAACTGTTACACTGTAACATAACAAAACATAAAAAAAAATGAAGGGGTATGAATACTTTCGCAATGCACTGTATACAATAATAAAATGCCATAATGAATACAGCCATATTTTTCTTTTTCCAACTTTTTTTTCTAATAAATATAATTTGTTTCTGAATCACAGTCTGCACTCATCACTGAAATGGCAACCCCATTATCGCTGTGAGACATTACTTAATTACTTGGAGACAATTAATTTTCTCTCAGAGTGTATTAGCTTATTAAGGTTTAGAGTGCATGACAGTGGTTAGCGATTGTACAGAAGACTGTTTTGAAATCTTATTTGTGTGTTTCTTTAAAATCAGAAACTAATATAAAAATAAAACTACACTGCCCTCCAAACGTTTGGAAACGCCCTAGAAAAGTGGGGTTTTGGACAATATTGGCATGAATCCTTTTTAATTTGTGATAATTTTGCACTGATAAGGGACAACACGAAAACAACAAAAACAAATTTTATTACATAAACAGTTTATACATAGAAAAAAACTTACATTTTCAATTCATCAAAATATCCACCATTAGCAACTATTACAGCTCTGCATAATCTGGGCATCCGAGCTGTCAGTTTATTCAAACATTGACTTGATATATTACTCCAAGCCTCCTGAAGGATTGCCCAAAGATGATTCACAATATGCTGATATCGTCCAAAACCACACTTTGCCAGGGGTGTTTCCAAACTTTTGGAGGGCAGTATAAACTATATAGATTTAAACAGATTATAGTGAACTGGAAATAGATTAATGTATACATACACATATAGATGAATTATATTAAATAATAATATGTAGGCTCCATGTGACACTATTATTTGCAATGTGTAGCATGAAACAAACTGAAAATGCCACTCATATCCCAATATATACAGTCAAGCCCGAAATTATTCATACCCCTGGCAAATTCTGACTTAAAGTTACTTTTATTTAACCAGCAAGTTTTTTTTGACCGGAAATGACACAGGCTTCTCCTAAAAGATAATAAGACAATGTACAAGAGGCATCATTGTGGAAAAAAATATTTCTCAGCTTTTATTTACATTTGAACAAAAAGTGTCCAAAATTATTCATACCATTTGCAAACTGTCACAGTCTATGGGAAAATCCAAAGTTCTATACCATTCCAAATAGTCCAAGCTGTTCTAAAGCACCCTAATTGCCCTGATTCATTGGGAACAGCTGTTTTAATCAACTCAACAGGTGAAAAACAGAAGCTCTCTGCTGTTGGTTTGTGGACAGTCATGGTTAAAGGGATAGTTCACCCAAAAATTATAATTTGATGTTTATCTGCTTACCCCCAGGGCATCCAAGATGTAGGCGACTTTGTTTCCTCAGCAGAACACAAACGAAGATTTTTAACAAAAATCGGTGCAGTCTGTCAGTCAAATAATGGCAGTCAATGGTTACCAAATCTTTAGAGGAAAGAAAAACATACACAGACAAATCCAAATTACACCCTTCGGCTCGTGACGATACACTGATGTCCTAAGACACGAAACGATCGGTTTTTATGAGAAACTGAACAGTATTTATATAATTTTTTACCTTTGATACACAGCCACGTCCATCTCTCCTGAGCACGAGTTTAGCTTTTCGGCTCGTTAAACGCGCTCTGTCGTAGTACGCAAACGGCGGAAGTGATCTGTCGCGTGTATACGACACTCATTGTTTACACAGTGCACACAGACTGTGGGTATAGCGGCTATTCAAAATGGTAATTACTTGCGCTTATCCTGTGTCACACCCCCGGACTTTCATGTTGGTTTCTCCCATTTACCCCCGCAGTTCAGAGTGTTTTTGGTCTCTCCCTCATTGTTGTCACCTGGATGTGTAATCAGTCTGTCTATTTAATGTGTGTGTTTTCCCCTGCATTCTGTCGGTCTTTAATGTTACCACTCTGTGTTCCTGTGTCTGCCTGTCTCCCGTTGGATTTATTAAATACTTTATTTTTACTACGTCGTTGTTCGTCTGTTCCTGCCTGCAACGTGACAGAAAGACCGACCTAAACAGTTTTTTTTTTTTTTGCGTGTTCACCACCGTTTTGTTTCCCGTTCGTTTTTCCCAGTCTTTTGTTTCCGTCGTGTGTTTTCTATGGGGTCCTTCCTCCGTCCAGAATTCATCCTCCTCCGGCTGAAGCAGGGGGATTTACCGCTCGAGGGTTACACTTTGATGTTCCAGCTCGTAGCTCATACCACCCGCTATCCGGACGACGCGCTCTGTATGTTCTATGATGCAAGCCTCAACGCGTCATGCAGAGCGCCGTCGTCCGAGGACGGCCCTCGAGCGGACTTCGCCGCATTTGTGCAGTGGACACTGGCGAGAAACAAACCCTCGTTTCCCACCCGTTTCCAGGAGAACCTCGTCAGTGCCACTCCGGACCCAGAGCCCAGCCAACCACCCCGACCTGCGGATTATGAGCCCATCGTAGACGGGAAGCCCGAGCCCGGAGCGACAGAGTTATGGAGCGCCGATGGGGTCAAAACTTCCGACCAGGTGCGAGAGCCGGCTACTACATCAGCGACGGTGGAGTGCTTCGTGGAGCAAGAGAGGGCTGTAGAGAGCCCCGTCCACTGCACCGCCACTGGGGGTGAGCAAGAGCACAACTCTGGGGACTTAATTGACTGTTTCACAGAAATACCCATCTGCCTGGATTTGTCTGTGCATGTTTTTGTTTACTTTTAAAGGTTTGGTGCCCATCCACCTCTATTATTTGACTGGCAGACTGCACTGGTTTCCGTTAAAAATCTTTGTTTGTGTTCTGCTGAGGAAACAAAGTCACCTACATCTTGGATGCCCAGGGGGTAAGCAGATAAACATCAAATTTTCATTTTTGGGTGAACTATCCCTTTAAGACAAAGGATCTCACTGATGACCTGCGGCTACGCATTGTGGCTGCTCACAAGTCAGGAAAGGGCTATAAGACCATATCTAAATCTTTTGAAGTTCCAGTGGCTACAGTGCAAAGTATTATTAGAAAATACAAGACGTTCCGCACTGTGACGTGGTCATCTGGACAAAGAAGAAGACTTCTGGTCCTCTGTTTTATGGTCAGATGAAACAAAAATTGAATTGTTTGGCCACAGTGATGTAGCCTTCATTTGGCGTAAAAAAGAGAAGGCTTCAACCCTAAGAACACCATCCCCACTGTCAAACATGGTGGTGGGAACCTAATCCTTTGGGGGTGTTTTTTCAGCCGGTGGACCAGGGAACCTAATCATAGTAAACGGCACCATGAAAAAGGAGCAATACATCAAAATTCTCAACAACAACATCAGGCAGTCTGCAGAGAAACTGGCTTCGGGCACCAGTGGACATTTCAGCACGACAACGACCCAAACACACAGCAAAAGTGGTGAAGAAATGGTTAGCAGACAAAAACATTAACGTTTTGCAGTGGCCCAGCCAGAGTCCTGACTTAAATCCAATTGAGAATCTGTGGAGGGATCTAAAGATCAGGGTGATGGCAAGGAGACCCTCCAACCTGAAAGAGTTGAGCTCATCGCTAAAGATGAATGGGCAAAAATACCAGTGGAGACACGCAAAAAGCTGGTCAGCAATTATACAAAGTGTGTGATTGCTGTAATAGCCTCTTGTACACAATGATGCCTCTTGTACATTGTCTTATTATCTTTTGGGAGAAGCCTGAAATTTTGAAGGCATCTGAATAAATTTTGGTTTGACTTTATTCATTTGTGATTATCAAGAAGAATTTGTTCTGAGTTTTTGTCATATTTTATTACCGTTTTCTACAGCGAATAAACTGTGATAATGTGAATACATTTTGGTTTGACTCTGAACCAGCCTTGTCATATAAACAAAGACTTTTTGTACAGTAACTCTGAGCCTATGTTTCATTTTCAGCTTGACAAGGTGGAGAAGTTCAAGTACAGCAAAAGTACCAAAGACTGCCTTCATGCTAAGTACCATTCAGGAACTTGTGCCACTGTAGTTGGTGATCATGAATGGGGTCATCTACAGGTGGATGCCACCTCCATCTTCCTGCTCTTTCTGGCCCAAATGACAGCATCAGGTTGAATTTAACTTATCACTTTTAGAGTAAAATAACACTTATATTTGCAACATGCAGCATAATGCTTTGTTATAACAATGTAATAACACATATAATCCATTTTTCTTTTTGAAACAGGGTTAAAAATGGTTTATACACGTGATGAGGTTGACGTTGTTCAGAATCTAATCTTTTACATTGAATCTGCGTACAAAGTGGCGGTAAGCACTATGATGCTGTTCTGATACAGAAAGATTTAACATGTTTTCCATGAATGTTAAGACTGTGAATAATTCTCAGGATTTTGGAATGTGGGAACGAGGAGACAAGACAAACAAAGGGATCCCTGAGATAA
The DNA here is from genome assembly GCF_049309525.1 of Garra rufa. Taxonomy (NCBI): domain Eukaryota; kingdom Metazoa; phylum Chordata; class Actinopteri; order Cypriniformes; family Cyprinidae; genus Garra; species Garra rufa. The sequence goes on from NC_133377.1 coordinate 34,735,613, forward strand.
ACGCCAGCTCTATTGGAATGGCAAAGGTAAAATATTTACATTTTTAGTAATAAACTGCATAATCAGCTAAGAATTGGTTTCACATGTCGAATAAGTGTCAAAGAATGATCTCCATGTGATAAAATAATGTGACCTCTTACTGCATGTTTGTTCAGGCAGCTCTGGAGGCCTTGGATGGACTGAACCTTTTCGGTGCCAAGGGCGGCCCAGAGTCTGTTGTACACTCTTTAGCCGATGACATTCAGCACTGCCAAGTAATAAACTGATTTATGATGTCACACATAGGAAGACAGTATCCATCTTGTTTAGACGTCTTAATGCCTCCTGAAAGTAACAAAATGTTTTTCTCTTTTTGAAATTTTTACAATAGTCTATTCTCAGCTCCATGCTGCCAAGGGCATCGACATCTAAGGAAGTGGACGCTGGGGTTCTGTCCATCATCTCTTATCCAGCATTTGCAGTCGAGGACATTGACATTGTTAATATCACCAAAGGAGAAATAATTTCAAAACTTCAGGTGAGTAACAATGTCTTCAGATAAAGATATCAATAAATCTTCTGTGATCAGTTAGTTAATTTTAACCTTGTTGTGCTAAATGGAGGAGGTCTTATAGAAGCCTGTTTACGCCACTGAATAAACAAACAAAAGAAGGTAATTGTGACTTTTTATCTCACAATCCTGAATTTTTTCTCACAATTACCAGTTCACATCTTGCAATTCGGACTTTTTTCACAAAATTGTGACATATAAACTCAAAATTGTGAAAAAAACTTTCTCACTTTTTTCTTGCAATTGCGAGTTTACATGAGTTTTTTTCTCAGAACTGCTTGATGCAAACTCGCAATTCTGAAATTTTTCTCTGAATTGTGACATATGAAGTTATTATTGCATGATAAAAACTTGTAATTGTGAGAAAAAAATTCAGAATTGCGAGATATAAACTCACAGTTCTAACTTTTTCCTCAGAATTGCGAGTTTATCGCAACTGTCACTTTTCTCGCAATTCAGACATTTCATGATAGAAACTTGCAATTCTGATTTATTTTTTCCTAGAATTTGACATATAAACTCGCAATTGGGAGTTAAAAATTCTGTATTGCATGATATAAACTTGTAATTGCAAGATATAAACGCAATTCTGACTTTTCTCGCAGTTGCGAGTTTACATCTTGGAATTCAGACTTTATTCACAGAATTACATGATACAAACTCGCAATTCTGACTTCTTTCCTCAGAATTGCGAGTTTATATCTTGCAATTATGACCTTTTTTCTCAGAATTGCTTGATATTAACTTGTAATTCTTTTTTGTCAGAATTGCGAGTTTATGTCGCAGTTGTGACTTTCTTCTCAGAATTGCAAGATACAAACTCACAATTCTGACTTTTTTCTCAGAATTTGACATATAAACTTGCAATTGTGAGTTATAAGTTCAGTATTCAGTAAAATAGTCACGATTGACACTGTTTTTCTCGCAATTGCGAGTTTACATGTCACAATTCTGACTTTTTTCTCAGAACTGCATAATACAAACTTGCAATTACTTTTTTCCTAGAATTGACATAAAGTCAGTTTTGCGTGATGTAAACTCATAATGGTGAGATAAAAAACTCAGAATTGCATGATACAAACTCACAATTCTGACATTTTTCTCGCAACTGCGAATTTACATCTCGCATTTCTGACTTTGTTCTCAGAATTGTGACATATAAACTCACAATTGTTCTCAAAAACAACTCAAAATTGCAATTATATATAAACTGCAAAAAAAGTCAATTTTTTTCTCGCAATTCAAGACTTTTCTTTAGAATTACAAAATATTAACTCACAATTGTGACTTTTTTCCGCAATTGCAAATTTACATCTCACAATTCGGACTTTTATCAGAAATGCATGATACAAATTCAGATTTTTTAAATCAAAATTTGACATATAAACTCGCAATTGTGATTTATAAACTCAGTATTGCGTGATATAAACTCGGAATTGCAAGATTTAAACTCACAATTCTGACTTTTTTCGCAATTATGAGTTTACATGTCTTTTTTTTTCAGAATTGTGAGTTTATATCTCACAATTATTACTTTTTTTTCTCAGAATTGGGTGATACTAACTTGTGATTCTGTCTTTTTTTTTGTCAGAATTGCGAGTTTATATTGCAGTTGTGACTTTTTACTTGCATTTTAATTAGTGGTGGGCCGTTATCGGCGTTAACGTGCTGCGTTAACGTGAAACTCTTATCGCGCGATAAAAAAAATATCGCCGTTAATCTATTCTCAAATTTGGGTTGGGAGCTGGGTCTAAACTACGCAAGCTATGATGACTTTCACCTTGATAGTTTAACGCGGCGCGTTTACGTCTCCTCCGCCAAAACACAGACGGGATCGCGTCGTCCTCCATTCATAAAAACCGAATCTACTATAGCGAAATGCCACGTAAATTCGTCGTTTTTTGGATTCATAAATCAAATGTTGGTCAGTCACTTAATTCAAATCGCGATATGGACTAGTGCATGTGAAAACTGAAATGCAAAAAGACCGTTTTAATATGAATCCGATATGTTCCGTTTGCCTAGCTGTATGTATGCATTGCGGAGACGAGCTTTTACTACACGCATACTGAAACACACGTGACGCCCCGGTAATTTTTGGCATTTGCATCTCACATGAACAGATAAACTCAATCTCCCAAACTGCTGTGAGTGTCACTTTTACCGTTTCATTTGAGAAAACTAGCATCATATCATACTGTATGACACAGAAACTTCACAGCAACCTGTCAAAATAAAAGTACGGTGTAACATGTAATGGGCTGGGTAGGTGTTGACGTTAAAAAAACACAATCTAATAGGTAGAAAAAATAATTTCATTGTTAGTTAGTTAGTAAACACAAGTACATCTAATTGAACAATTTATTTTCATCAACAAATTATCATAGAACAGCTTTATGAGCTTTATGATCCATTCTCAAAGACTTTAAGTCATTATTTGGGTAGCACACATATTCTGAATGCCTTCAGCAGAATTCAAATTAGCCATTTTAATCTAGATTAATCTAGATTAATTCCAAGATTTAATCTAGATTAATCTAGATTAAAAAAATTAATCTATGCCCACCCCTAATTTTAATACATTTTTTCTCAGAATTACGTGATATTAACTCACAGTTGTGACTTTTTTTCCGCAATTGCGAATTTACATCTTGCAATTCAAACTTCTATCAGAATTGCATTATATAAATTTAGTTAATAGATTTTTTTCTCAGAATTTGACATATAAACTTGCAATTGTGAGTTATCAATTCAGTATTGTGTGATATAAACTCATAATTGCAATATATAGATCCACAATTCTGACTTTGCTCGCAGTTGCGAGTTTACATCAGACTTTTTTCTCAGAATTTCGTGATATTAACTCGTGACATACAAACTTGCAATTGTGAGTTATACAGTCAATACTGCATGATATAAACTCGTAATTGTGAGAAAAACTTATTAAAACTCGCAATTCTGAGAAATAAATTCATAATTCTGACTTTTTTTCAGAATTGCAACTTTGTTTCTCAGAATTGTGTTTATATCTTGCAATTCTGACATTATAACACGCAGTTGTAAGTTATAAAATCAGAACTGTGAGATATGAACTCGCAATTCTGAGAACATATCAGTATTTTTTTTTCCTCTCAGAATTGGACTTTATAACTCGCAATTGTGAGTTTATATCACGCAATACAAAAAAAAGTCAGTGAGTTTAAATCTCACAATTCTAAGAAAACAATCAGAATGTAAAGTTGTGAGAAAAAAAGTCGCAATTATCTTTTTTACTTTTTATTCAGTGGTGGAAACTGTGTGGAGCATTTTAAGATATTTCTTGTGTTTCTTTTGTCTCATTATTGTCTTCCTGACAACTATTCCTTGTACATTTGTTATGTTTCACAAACACCTTATCTTCCTGTTTTATGTACCCCTGTACATACTCATAGGGCAGATATGGATGCTGCCGCTTTCTTAGAGATGGACACAAAACTCCACGAGAGGTAAAACAAAGCTTGAACAATTTGTCAGACAAATATGTCAAATTTATGTGTGTGGTTGTCTTTTGTATGGCCTTTTGAAGCTTATTCCCACACAATCATTCTTTCCTAAGGACCCTAATCGATTGTACTACGAGTCATCAGAGCTGAAGCTCTTTGAGAACATAGAGTGTGAATGGCCACTGTTCTGGACATACCTCATCCTGGATGGCATTTTTATCAACAGTCCAGAACAGGTACAGACAATTCACTATAGACAATAAATACAGGATTATTCTTCAGAAAACAGTACTTTGCTTGTTCCTCTTTTATTTAGGTTCAGGAGTACAGAGATGCTTTAGATGGCATCCTCATCAGAGGAAAGAATGGATTACGATTGGTTCCTGAGCTTTATAGTGTTCCACCAGATAAGGTACAATCTGGACACATTTATTTGTTTTGCTCCTAACACTAAAGCACTGGAGTTTGTACTGTTATGATGAAACGCTGTTACGATAAAGCTAGATTCCTAGTTGAGTGATGTGGGTTATTCCAAAGGAAAAATGGATTTTAACCCCATATGTGTAATTTCAACTAGGTTGATGAAGAGTATGTTAATCCTCACACTGTGGAGAGAGTGCCAGTAGGCAAGTGTCCACTGAAATGGGGCCAGTCTCTGTACATATTGGGTAACCTGCTGGCAGAGGTACAGTAAATTCCACAAAAATCGCTCTATATGGTAATGCTGTATACTGCAGTGTTTCTCAATCTGTTCCTGGAGGCCATGCTGCACATTATGTCTCCCTTATGGAGCACACCTGTTTCAACACATTCATCCTGCTCATCTCATTAATACAGTTCAATGCAGTTATTTATATCAGGGGATGCTCTGCAACAAAACCATATATACGCTGAAAAAATGTGGCTATGAAGCTGAGAACAACATATCACGAACATGTAAAGAATATGTAAATTAACATTCCTTTTTGACTTCATAGGGTTTTTTAGCAGCTGGAGAAATCGATCCTCTCAATAGACGGCTCTCTACTGTTCCCAAGCCTGATGTTGTGGTTCAAGGTTAGATCTGTGTTTGACAGGAGCTTAATCTGGGTTAATCAATTTAGAAACCTGTGTTTAATGTTAAATCTATTACATAAATATTTCAGCTCACCCTATTTACACTGGCTCTTTTCCATTCCTGTGTTTTCAGTGTCTATCCTGGCAGAAAACGATGAAATTAAACAGCTGCTGCAGGGCCATGGCATTGAATCAGAAACCCTGGAGGACGTTCACCCAATCCGAGTTCAGCCCTCCAGAGTCCTCAGTCACATCTATGCCAGACTAGGTGAGCTCAGGGTAGATGTCAAGTCACCTTAGTTTATATAGTACTTTATACATTGCAGATTGTTTTAAAGCAGCTTATAATCAGAAATAAAAAAATCTATGATGCAAAATTCTTCAAATATGAGACAAATTTAGCTAATTCTACACTTAAAGACCAGTATTGCTGTTTTATATAGGCCTTGAAAATGGCAATCAAAATCCTTGTCTTTGCAAGTCTCCTCGTAAACACAATAATTTAGGTCAAACAGCTGAGAAAGAAAACACATGCGTAACAGTATATTGGATCCGGGCAGCTCTTAAAGTGACAGCCGTCTAAAATTCCTGCTGTCTGTCAATCATGTTTATCAAACAACAAAAGAGAGAAAATATCTCATTGTTCTTGACTAAATCACTTTTGTAACTTTTTGTAAAGAAGAAATATTTAATTTACACAATGAAGAAAATGCAGTGTTTTATGATGTACAGTTGAAGTCAAAAGCTTACATACACCTCGCAGAATCTGCAAAGTGTTAATTATTTGACCAAATATCCATGTAATTTTTTAATTAAAAACTGACCTGAATACAATATTTCACATAAAAGACAATTATATATAGTCCACCAGAGAAAGTAATAGTTGAATTTATAAAAATTACCCTTTTTTTGTTTAGTGCTAGTTGTTCATGAGTGCCGTGTTTGTCCTGAACAGTTAAATTGACTGCGGTTCCTCAGAAAATTCCTGCAGGGCCTTCAGGTTTTTCAGCATTTTTGTGTATTTGAACCCTTTCCAACAATGACTGATTTTGAAATCCATCTTTTTTACACTGAGGACAACTGAGGGACTCAATTGCAACTATTACAGAAGGTTCAGACACTCACTGATGCTCCAAAAGGAACAAAACGCATTAAGATGCAGGCGGTAAAAAACTTTTTAAATTTGAAGATCAGGGTAAATTTACCTTATTTTGTCTTCTGTAGCTTCTGAAAGGCAGTACTAAATGAAAAAATATGATATTTAGACAAGATAAGAAAAATGTACACATTTATTATGTTCAAAGGTTTACCCCCTGGCTCTTAATGCATTGTTTCCTTTTGGAGCATCAGTGAGTGTCTGAACCTTCTGTAATAGTTGCATATGAGTCCCTCAGTTGTCCTCAGTGTGAAAAGATGGATCTCAAAATCACACAGTCATTGCTGGAAAGGTTCAAACACACAAAAATGCTGAAAAACCAAAGAATTTGTGGGACCTGGTAGATTTTTCTGAAGAACAGCGGGCAGTTTAACTGTTCAGGACAAACAAGGGACTCATGAACAACTATCACTAAACAAAAAACTGTGGATGATTCAGGTAACAACACAGTATTAAGAATTTTTATAAATTCAACTATTATTTTTTCTTGTGGACTATACGTAAATGTCTGTACATTTAGGGTCTGTACTAAATTTAAAAAATGCAAAATTTGTATGATTCCTCTTGTTTTAATAAAATAATTAACATTTTGCAGATTTTGTACGGTATGTAGCATTTTTTATTTGGTCTGTAGTTTTTTTCCTATTGCTTGTAATTAGTAATTAGCAAGAATTATGAAATTTCCATGGCATCAAAAATTTAATTTTATAAAGATTTAAAGCAAAAATAACTACATTTTGATATATATATATATATATATATATATATATATATATATATATATATATATATATATATATATATATATATATATATATATATAGTTTAGGTGAAACAAAATGATTCATATCATGATATAAGATTTTGGTCATATCGCCCTCCACTATTTACGTATAAAGAAGGAAATAGTGTCATTATTTAGTTCAAGTCCACTTTAAGGTTGATTCACTATAGTTCAATAACAGTATAGATGTTGCTAAATTAAAAAAAACAAATCATTCAGCTATAAAGACAATAA